>NW_007070626.1:262713-273683 GCF_000164805.1 Carlito syrichta | reverse complement strand
TTTTTGATTTATTGTAGAAATGAGGTCTCACCAAGTTGCCCAGGCAGGTCTTGAACCTGCGGGCTCAGGCAATCCACTCACCTCAGTCTTCCAAGGGGTGGGATTACAGGCTGAGCCACTGAGCCTGGCTCCATTTGTTAGTTGATAGACACATGGATTGCTTGCATTTTTAGTGATTATGAATAGTGTTGCTATGACCATTCACGTACAGGTGGGCCTATTAATTTCTCTTAGGTAACACAAGCTGAGTCATATAATAACTCTGTTTAACATCTTGAGGAACTGCTAAACTGTTTTCCAATTTGGCTGCATCATTTTACATTCCCACCAGCAATGTATGAGGGTTCACATTTCTCTACATCCTTGTAAATGTCTGTTATTATCTGTCTTTTTTTAATTGTAGTCATCCAGCAGGTGTGAAGTATTATCTCATTGTGGCTTTAATTTGCATTTCCCTGACAGCTAACGGTGTTGAGCATCTTTTCATGTTTTTTTTGGTTATTTGTGTACTTTCTTTGGAGAAAGATGTATTTACATCTTTTGTACACTTTAAATTACTTCATTGGTCTTTCTACCATTAAGTTTTTAAAAAGTTCCTTATAAACTCTGGATACAAGTCCCTTATTAGTTATATGATTCACAACATTTTCCCCAATGTATGGATTCTTTTTTCACTATATTTAAAATGTAGGACAAGAAACTCAAAAACAAAAACAAAAAAATGGAAAAAAGGAAAGAGCATGTGATATGGGGTAAGTCTCTCTACACTAATTAACTTTTCATAGAAAAACTTGTAGCAGTAAAGCATTACCTACCCATGTTCCACTTGTTACTATTCCTCTTCTGCCCATCTCCTCTCCATACTACAAGTTTTGGGTCTCTTAGGACTTCCTTCCCTTACACTCTCTTCCTTCTTGGTCCTATCTAATGAAATTCCATGGTTAGTCTAGAAACTATAGAATCTTTTCACTGCAGGACGAATCTCAACAAGATAAGAAGATATCTTTTATCTGTAAAAAAATGTATGGTTTTAAATTTTTTTAAACTGTCCTTACAAATATAATTTTTAACAAAGTGGTCCTATAAGGTTTGAGGACATCAGAGACAGGTGTTGGATCCTGTAAAAACTAGCCATAACTTCTAAATTCCATCTTTATTATTGTCTTCATACTGAAAGGATATTTCCTTATGTGTTTATGAATTTCTTTAAGTCAGAAGGGGATTAATACTATGTCCCTGTTCTCCTATAGGCACTAAATAAAATAGGACCTATCACTCTACTAGAGTTCTGACTTAAACCAAGGGTTCAGATCTGGGACTCTTTTAAATTAACACACCCAGTGTCATATATTTACTGCATGTCTTACCTCTCACCTTTTTTTAGGGGTTTCCTCTTGTAGTGGGATGTCTTCTTCCTGGAAAGTCTTCCAGTTAGGTTTTGGTTTGTCTTGTTTTAATTCCTTTGGTGCTGTTCTGGATTTCTTGTTTAAAGGTACACTTGCAGAAATAAAATCATCTATTCATGTGTGAATTAAAAGAAGAAAATTATTTTCTTAGTTGTTTAAAATCATTAGAGTGTATGTTCAAGTTTTATAGGTTAAGCAAATCGTTTAATTTCCACAATTTTTTTTTTTTTTGAATTGGACTCTCACTCTGTCGCCCAGACTGGAGCGCAGTGGCCGCTCCCGGCCACCGCAGCCCCGACCTGCTGGGCTCCGGCGATCCTTCCGCCTCCGCCTTCCGAGTAGCCGGAATTACAGGCATGTGCTACCACGCCCAGCTGATTTTTTGATTTATTGTAGAGATGAGGTCTCGCTGCCCAGGCGGGTCTCGAACCCGCGGGCTCAGGCAACTCACCTCTGCCTCCCAAAGGCGCGGGATTGGGCTGAGGCACCGAGCCCGGCTAATTTTCACAATTTAAAAATCATTGTTGGTGTTTTGTCTTTGTTCTCAATTACCTATTTTAAATCGTCTTTGCTTTGGTGGCCTTTAGTTTTAAAAATATCATTCTATTAAAAACCAATTCACAAAAAACTGCTAAGATAATTAAAAGTAGTATGTAAATATCAAAGAAAAAACTGACTAAAAACTTGTAAAATTGTAGAGTTTTATCACATTAAACAGTCAAAGGAAATCACTTTTATGAAAACTTCACAACAATATACTCCAATATCTTCTTTCAAAGACCCATTACCTAGAGCTAGCGCATTAATCAAGCTAGGGAAAATAAGCATGGTGGGGTAAGAGAGAGTGGTTCCTATTTTAGGATTTTTTTACAAAAGTGGTATTTTCACTTGCCATTACCATGATGACCTTTCTGTGATCCTACCAAAGCAATTCCTTAATTTCTGGCAAAGGGACGTTCTTTTCTAGTCCATTGCTGCTTCTCACACGTTTTTCTGTCCTACCAATTCTCAAGACTCTGGTAGTTGTTCTCTTGACATGCAACAGAAAACTGCTGCTGAGGCTTTTTAACACATATATGCACACCTTCAGGGTCCATGTCAGCTCAATCACATATTTTAGCATTTAATAATACATGTTACCTCCTATTTGCTTCCCAATGTAGGAATATGATAATATATGACTTTTTGAATGCACACTGCCCACTGGCAATTTATAAATATCTGACAGACTAGTGACAGTAAAAAGAAGCTAGATATCATATTTTATACTACTTCCTCCCAAGTTGCAGATACACTTAAGGCTGTGCACCCAAAGCAAAAGCAGACTTCTTCAAACCTAGGAATTACTAAATATTTGACTTACAGAAAACTCTAGTGGTCTGAGACAGAAATATAAAACCGACTTCAAAATATAATATAATCTAATTTAATGTTCCTCAAACTTTTCAATCACAGTTGTCTAACGGCAGAGACAAGTAAACATATAACTAATATGGCGTTACCTAAGCCTAACCTTTTCCCAAGGTCTTGTTTTATTTTATGATTAATGAGAATTTCACATAATATTTTGCAACACATTTCTATGTCTATTTCCTTCTTTGCGGAAAGGATAGGAGACAAATCCCAATTTGAGACTTAAGAAGTATAGACCTAAAGAGCCATTTTCACGTGGCCTTGTTCATTTATCGCCTATAAACATAATTCTTGTCAGTGTAATTATCAGCATAATTATACCAAATGCTTAGAAAATTGTTTTACCAGAACTACCTCATATGTCATATGTAATCGGGCTATACATGTCAAATATATATATATATTATATTTGCCATGTATAGCCCAACATAGCTCATATTATTTGAACTATACATATATAAATCCTGAGGAAGCTGATTTCCAAATCTTTAAAGCAAAAATAAGAAGCTCTACTTACCATCGCTGTCAGAGTCCTCAAACTGTGAGTAATTGACTGGTTTCTTATGTCTATGATCAAGACAGAAATTTTCCATTAACACAAATGTCAATTTCTCACCTCCATTTCTCAAGGCTATTAATAGTCTTGAATAAATGAAAATGTGTTTGAATTTAGAAGTACACTTTATGTGTACTTCCCATTTAAATATTTAAATCAAAAACATGATTTACATTTTACAGCAGAGATTTAGCATTAGCTGAAACAGTTACAACTATACCTGATATCCCTGCTATGGAAAAAATTAATTCAGAAAACACAAAGTAAGAATAATTTATATAATTAACACTTACAATTTATATACCATTTAACTGCAATTGAGCATGTATAAGTTTCTGTCATATGTGCTTTTGATTTTATATGTGCATTCTATCTTCCTTAAAGATTATAAACTTCTTGGCACTAAAGGTCATTTTCTTTTTTTTCCCAATCTCTCCACAATACCAAACACTAGTCTTATGCAGTGAACACTTAAAATGGTGAGTGACACCAGGCTCGGTGGCTCAGCCTGTAATCTCATGCCTTGGGAGGCTGAGGTGAGCGGATTACCTGAGCCCGCGGGTTCGAGACCTGCCTGGGCAACTTGGTGAGACTGCATCTCTACAATAAATCAGAAAATTAGCCGGGCATGGTAGCATGCACCTGTAATTCCAGCTACTTGGAAGGCTGAGGCAGAAGGATCACTGGAGCCCAGCAGGTCGAGGCTGCAGTATCCAGGAGCGGTCACTGCACTCTAGTCTGGGCAACAGAGTGAGACTCCAACTCAGAAAAAAAAAAAAAAATGGTGAGTGACGTTGTTCCTGCCACCTGAGATGAATCTTTATACAAGTTGAGTATCCCTTATCTGAAATGTTTGGAACCAGAAATGTTCTAATTTGGGATTTTTTCAGATTTTGGAATATATGCCATATATGCTGAACAGCTAAGCATCCCAAATCCAAAAATCTGAAATCCAAAATCCTGCTTAATGCATCATATAGGTGCTCAATAGTTTCACATGTTAGAACATCTTGGATTTGAAATACTCAACCTGTACTACTTTAGAGGACATTAGAAAAAAACATATTCAAAGTGAAAAAAATAAAATGATTTGCCTCCTCCCTCCTCTAGGCACTAAATGAAACAGTGCAGTTTTCATTTCTATCTTCTGCCAAAAGGCCATATGCGAATAACCTCATTTGTTGTTTGGCTGTTCTTTCAAGTAAAACTGATGTTCTACGCAGAAGGCAAGTTCACTTTCTTCTTGAGGTCACCACCATGCTATTTTATGTGGAAGGGTTTTATGTGTACATCCCATGTCCTCACATGGAACATCAAGAAATATACTCATGTCACTCTCCTGTTCTTCAGAGTTAAAGAAGATAGAGCTGAATAAAATACAGACACCCCCTTAGAAATTCTGAGATTCAATAATCGTAAAATCAAAAGCCCATTAAAAAAAAAAATTATGCTCAAGGGTTGAGCTACAATGAATATAATAATGCTTCATCAAGCATAATCTTAAGTGAAATGGAATTTTCTTTTTTTTATCTCTGAGAGTCTGACAGTAAAAGATGCAACGAATACTAGTGCAGCTCTGTGCCACTCACCTAATTTGTGCTAAGGCACCAACAGTTTTATCATTGCAGTGCAAATGACAGGGCAGTGGCAAACGCAAATCATGTGTTAGTATTATTATGAAGAGAGTTTTTACTGAGGTTTCAGGGACCCACAGAGGGCTGCAGACCACACTTCAACAGTTGCTTTTCCATACAAAGGGATTTTGACTTTGCTATTGGATGCTTAAACCCCATTTCCAATTTAACATGTTTGAAACAGAAATCTTATTCCTCATGCCTCCTGAACCTGTTCCTTTTCCTAGTCTTCCCTATCTCACTTATTAGAAAGATTACGAGTTCAGATTAAAAATACTGTGGTCATCCTCGATTCTTTTCTTCCCTTACCTCTACATCCACTTCATCAGCGAGTTCTGTCAGCAGTACCACCAAAATATATCTCAAATGCACCTGTTCCACTCCATGTCCACTGATAACACCCTACTCCAAACCACTCCCCAATGACATAACCTCTTAAATGGTTTTCCTGCTCCCATTCTGGTCATCCCATCTCCCATTTATTCTCCACCAGCAGCCAGTGACCTTTATGAAAGCAAAATTAGATCTCTTTCTACCTAAAACCCTCCATTGACTTCCTATTGGCCTTAGAATAAAACCTAAATTCCATTCTACGGCCTGCAAAGCCCTACTTGTTCTACCACACACCTATTCCTCTGACCTAATCACTTACAATTCTCCCCACTGCTTGCTAATGCTACAGCTTTAGTCCGCTCCTAAAGCAAAGTAAGTGCAGGGCCTTGGCTCCTATTCCCTCTACCTGGATCGTCCAATATTTTCGCCCAGCTAGCTCCTTCTTGTCATTCATGGCCCAGTGCAGGGATCATCTCCTTAGAGAGACACGTTCTAACTACCCTGTTTAAAGGAGGCCTTTCCCCCTTTCTGTGCTGTTACATTTTAATGTTTCTTTTCAGCCCCCTGACCTCACCTCCCACAAGAATACAACCTCCAGTACCTAGTAGAAGTAAACATACTCGAAAACTTCACACTACGTGGATGGCTGACCCTAGGCTTCCATGGCACTCAACTGTGATTAACTTAGAGCAACATTTTCAATTAGTATAACAGAAAACACAGAGAATCTGGAGTCTGATGACCTAGGTTTGAGTACTGCCCTGCCACTTACTCGCTGTGTGAGTCAGGAAACCTGGCCTTGATGCCTAGGAGTTATAGACGGACAAAACAGAAATGCCTACTCTTTCTATGTCAGAGAATTACAGTGATGAAAAGTAAAATAGGCGCTCCGTGGACAGCAAGGCGCTGTTCAAACGTTGATCTAACAAGGTCTTATTTGAATGGAGTGGGTTAGAAAAAAAATCCGAAAAGGTCAGCGAAGGGAGGCAAGGAGAAGAGAAGAGCTAGGATGCCACAGTGATGCTAGGAGACTTCTGAGCGACGGGTGGCTCTCACTGGAGACTGGAGCGTTTGCCAATAACCGTCCACCCGTGGCCATCGTCGCTGCCCTCCCATTAGACCCGGTCCTTTCCGTTCAGTCCTGTGTAGACGCTGTCCGCGGCATCTCCCTGCTCTTTCCTCCCCGTCCCCGCCGAATGTCACGAACTACCCACCTCACAGGGCGCACCATGGTCCCCTTCAAGACTGGAAACGCACAGTCCTCAAGTTCTTGTGGGCGGAAGCAGCGCTTTCAATTCCCGCCCAAAACCAAACACCACGGCGCGGTCCGCCCCGCCCCGCCGGTCCTCCAATCGTTGCCGGCCATGCTTGCGGCGGCGCAGGCGCCCTAAGGAGACTGTGCGCTCACGCCCGCCCCCACGGCTCTTCCGTTTCCGGTCCACTAGAGCCTAGTTTATGCTCTACTTCAACACTTTCGTTCCGGCAGCGGCATGCGGCACCGTCTCCGAAATACACAATAACAGCAGAAATACAGATTCTTATGCTTTTAAAGATGAAATTGAATCGGGTTGGAACAAAGGGGCGCTTTGGCCAAGTCATTTTCCACAAGGTGCCAGAATAAAGAAAAAGGCGTGGGCGAATCTGCGGGAGCAGATACACTGGCTGTAAAAACAAGTCGGTAAGTCAGCTGTTGTTCCCTGGGCCGTTGACAGCTCGGTGTGTGCAGACCTTCGGGACTTCGGAGCTCGGCGAGGTGAGCCCAGAACCAAGAGCGAGAAGGCCCCTGCAGGCTGAAACCTTTCAGGCCGGCCCCCCTCCCTCGGCTGGAGCTTCTGGGCCTGGCAGTCTGCCTTCCTGGTCCCCCAGGAGTGTGTGAGGCTCAGAGTCTCTGCTCTGCTGGTTGTGTGTTGGGTCTAGCCTTCACCCCGTTTTGTACGGGATACCTTCCTAGACTTAACAGCTGCTAAAATTGAGACAAGGCTTAAGGATAGACCGTTGGGGGTGGGGGACGAGCAGAGGGAGAAGGAACTAAAGCATCAATTTCTTGAAGCACAAGTATGAGTGTTGAAGCGATCGAATCCAGAGCTTTTGCATCTGTTTTCTTTTGTTCAGCATGTGAGATTCATTCGTATTTTTGCATTCATTAGTGGCTCTTTTTTTTTTTTATTGCCTTGCAGCATTTCACGGTATGAATAAATCACAAGCTTACCACTCTATTGATAGGCATTTTGATTGTTTCCAGTGTGAGGCTATGACAAATAAAATTTCGATGAGAATTCTCTGTGTATTTTAGTGAGCGTAAGCGTGTGTGTGTATGCGTATTTCGATATATACTTAGGCGTGGAATTTCATCGTCATTGAATAGACCTGTATGTAGTTTTGGTAGTTTTCTTGGGTTGTACGAATTTCCATTTCTTTATGCTTACTAAGTATTAGTTAACTAAGTCTGTGAGTAAAACATGAGTACCTTCTCTTTGCACTATGGCAAAATAGACTAAAATTTTGGTGTACAGCCTACATACAGATTTGAAAATATAATCTGGCCAATTTAACTCATCTGCATCACACGCACACACACACGCACACACACACGTCCTTTGAGTTTTTATATTTCAAGTGATCTTTTTAAAAAAGAATTCCTTGTTTTAAAAAAGAATTCCTTCCTTTTTAATTCCTTTTTCTGAGCCAGGCTCGGTGGCTCAGCCTGTAATCCCGCGCTTTGAGAGACTGAGGTGAGTAGATTGCCTGAGCCCTCGGGTTCGAGACCTGCCTGGGCAACTTGGTGAGACCTCATCTCTACAATAAATCAAAAATTAGCCTGGTGTGGTAGCGCGCGCCTGTAGTTCCAGCTACTTGGAAGGCTGAGGCGGAAGGATCACCGGACCCTGCAGGTCGAGTCTGTGGTGGCCGGGAGCGGCCACTGCACTCCAGTCTGGGCGACAGAGTGAGACTCCAACTCAAAAAAAAAAAAAATTCCTTGTTCTGTTCTTTGTTCAATGAGTATCATAAAATTAAAACACCATACAATTCAAGAAATATTTGTTAGCTCTTGTCATTATATTACCAGCATACTGCCTGACACATGGAATGCAACAAGACAGAATTCCTTTCTCTTAAAATAGACTGTTCTAACAAGAATAAGAAATAGAGGGTAATAGGTGCCATGATTAAGGTAAGTCCAGGCTAATATGAGAGTCTTTTGGGGACCCATTCTAGTTTTAAGGAGTTAGAGAAGTTTTCCTGGGCACTATTTAAGCTGAGACCTGAAGAATGAGTACTGTTATACAAGGAAGTTAAGATCAGTAAGTATTCTAGGCAAAGGAGTAGGTGTTCAAAAAGGTTAGAAATGGAAAGAGAGGTTTGGTCTTGACAGAAGCTCAGTATGACTGGGAATAAAATTTGCGAATTTATGCAGTTGCTGAAAGAAGAGTCTGGACATATTAGCAGGGGCATTTGAAATTGGGCTGAGTTTGAATTTTATCCTGAGAGCAGTGGAATGCCATAGAAAGTTTTAAAGCAGGTAAACAATATGATCGTGTAAATAAATTCCTTAAAAATAAAAAAAAGAAGGAAAGATTACTGTGACTTGAGTATAAAGAATAACTAATTCGATGGGGGAAAGCTTAGCAGCAGGGAGTCCAGGCAGGAGACTCAGTCAGTCCATGAGTAAATAAATCTTTAAGCGATCTTGATTCTTACTCTCTTTAACTAGATTTTTTTTTTTCTAAAGAGTGTCCAGTTTGCCCTGTGGATGTAGTTAGATTGATGGGGAGGTCATCCTGTATTCTTTATTTTCTGTATATCTTCTTTCCATGTGGAGGTTTCTCGAATATTTTTATACCCCACCTCCTCCCCGTCAGATCTCATGATCACTGATTGACCCTTAATCTGTTCCTTTCTTTGACTTTGTTTTCACCAACTGTTTCATAAGCTCTGTATCTATCCATCCACGCATCTCTTCTTAAGAATTATCTTTGTTTTTCTGTCCATGGACTTTCCCTATTATTGAGAACCCTGCCTAGAAATGCAAAGTACTTTATGGGCATTTTTTTCTCTTAAATCAAGTTTAAAAGAAAATGGAAGAAAAGCACTTTTCATCATGAAAATGAAAGTACAGGAATAAACACCTGGAAAAAATAGACTGATTGATTCAAAGTCACATAAATAAAATCTCTGAGTGGCAGGATATTCTCTTAGAAGTGGTAAAGCAGTAATGAAACATCATGTTTTATTATGGACTTATAACCTACTACTCTTTTTGTTCTATAGAAATTCTGTCAAAGAACATGAAGAAAAGCAGAGAAAGATTCTGCAACAGAGAAAGGGAATTTGTGTATAAATTCAAAGTAGGAAGTCAGTGCTTAGAACTGAGGGTGCCTCTCAAATTTCCTGTTCAAGAGAATGCCAGTCATTTGCATGGACGTCTGATGTTGCTACACAATTTACCGTGCTTTATAGAAAATGGTGAGGACTGATTTTTTTGTTGAATGTCATTGAATTATTTTTCTATAGTCTCTGTCATTAGACATTTCATACCTAAAAAGCATTGGGAACAACAAAAAATATGAATTGTTTACTTCCAAGAGTAGAAAAGGTTCTCTAGACCTTTGTTTTTCTGTAACTCTGGTAGTTGTTTATAAGGCACATTTGTATAAGAGTTAGACCTTTATAATGAAAAATCAGTTGCCAAGTTTGGATTATACCTTTTAACCTATGGATTTAGATGGGTGGATTCATAAGGCATTTCAGCTACCGCTAATTATGGTGTTACAGAATTATATTTCTTCTTCTTTGAAAGCAGGATTTATTAAGAGAACAGAAAAGCCCTCACAGTGAGAGGGGACCCGAGGGGCTTGCCTTATATTTCTAAATTGGTTGCCCTTCTAATGATCTGGTCATTAGTTTCTGAGATGCCATGAAACAGGAGTACTGACCTTTGAATAATCTTTACTTACCTAGATTAGTTCCATAAAGTGACATATATTAAACCATTTTAAAAGGTCTATTTCTATCTCACAGACTAGGAAAACATTTTAAATTGAGAATATGTTAAATCATAGAAGGTTAGAGTTATAAGGGAACCTAGAAACTTTATAGCACAGTCACATTGTACAAAAAAGGAAACTTGCGGGGGGCCAGCCCCTGCAAGTTTTGGGGAGTCCCTTGGAAGATGTGGTGGCGTCGGCGAATCTGTAGGGACAGATATTAAAAGAAAGAAAGATGGAAGGATAGATATAAAGAGGAAGAAAGAGAAAGAAAGAAAGTGGACAACTGTTCAGTGAAATGAGCAGAAGCCGTTTATTGAAAGTTACAGCACGTATTTATCCCCAAATTTTACACAGACAGTCTCACAAGTCTTTCACGTGAACATAAAGCCAGGTGCAGGAGGGGCGTCCCCCACCCGCCAGATGTTTTCTCAGGTATGAGGAAGGACAAACCCCAAGATTGTCTTATTGTTCCCTTTGCTAGTTAATGCTCTTCAAAAGCAGTGCACAATCCTTACTAGCCTAATGATGTTCTGATAATCAATAACTTCTGAAGTTCATGTGCACACAACACCCATGATGACTAACTTAAATCTTATTACCTTTCTATTCTATGCTACTACTCCTTACACAATGCTACGGA
>NW_007070626.1:232267-262173 GCF_000164805.1 Carlito syrichta | reverse complement strand
AAACAGGAACAATGGGTTTCTAGAGTGAGCCATGCCTGCCACAGTCACAGAGCCTTCAGTTTAGGCCAGCAGAGTTCCTTTAGGTTGCTTGGGCTGCATGGTAAAAGGAGGAGGAAAATAGGGTCAACAGCTCCTGAACTCATCTTGGCGGTCTCAGGGTCCACGGCCCTCCCTGATCCCTAATGCTCAGTGGGCCTCCGTAGCCGGCTCCCAACAGAAACTGGCATGTAAAGTTAAACTATTTAACCAAAGGCAGTAGTTCTTAAAATGTGGTCACCAATCAGCAGCAACAGCATCACCTGGGATCTTGTTAAACATGCACATTCTCAGGCTCCACCTGTTCCTACTAAATCAGAACATGGAGGTGGCATGCAAAAGTCTGTCATAACAAGTCCTCCAGGGGATTCTGATACACATTCAAGATTCTAAACCAGTCTAAAGATCAAAACTTTAGACAGGGCCAAGGCTAGAACACAGGTGTACTGACTCTTCTCTCAGTCTTTTTTCCATTTTATCAGTCTCTAAGTGGTGTATGTAATATCAAAGTAGTAAATCTTCTGAATTAAATCAGTTTTAATATGCTAGTCATTCAACTTTTCTTTCAAATCTAAAGGGTGTAACCGTACCCATTAAAATTATATAGAAAGGCATGGTGGCTCATGCCTATAACCCCAGCACTTTGGAAGGCCGAGGTGAGAGGATTGCTTGAGCCCACAGGTTCAAGACCAGCCTGGGCAACTTGGTGAGACCTCATCTCTACTATAAATCAACAACAACAACAAAAATAGCCAGGTGTGGTGGGGCATGCCTATAGTTCTAGCTACTTGGAAGGCTGAGGTGGAAGGATCACCTGAGCCCAGCAGGACAAGGCTGTGGTGGTCGTGAGCATACCACTGCACTCAGCCTGGGTGACAGAGTGAGACTACGACTCAAAATAAAAAATTATATAGAAAACTCTTTTTTCCTTAAATACAATAACATTCAAGTCCTCAAAATCTGTAGCTATTTCTTTATGTGCTTATACCTACTTAACTTAAAACTAAAGTACCAGGATTAAGAAAGTAACACTACTTTATTTGCATCAAGCCTACATAAGAGTTACGATTTTTGACATTTCTCCATGCAATGGTCTGTAATAGTAAAGAAAAATAATTGTGAAATTAAGTGATCCCCGAGCTGATTTTATTTTAGTTAGAGATTCTATTAAGAGTATAAGCTTGATAAAATATAATTTCACATTGAAACTCTTAGCCAGATAAAATCTCTCCTACTTATGTCTGGATTTTGCCAATGATAGTATTTGTTGTCTGTTACAGACTTAAAAGAAGCTCTGAGCCAATTTATAGAAGAAGAATCCCTTCGAGATTATGATAGAGATGCTGAGGCATCCTTGGAAGCTGTGAAATCAGGTGAAGTAGATTTACATCAGTTGGCAAGTACATGGGCCAAAGCTTATGCTGAGGTAAGACAATAAGGAAGATTGTAGATTTCAAGGATATTCTGGTCTTTGGTAAGGATTTTTAAGTTGCTGAGGTAATACTGAATCAGTTGTGGAATCCTTTTTTCTCTGCATACCAATATTTACTCTTTAATGTGCAATACATATTACTGCTTGTGTGCTTCCTTCCTATATCAGAGTGAGCACATAAGTCAAAATACTTTTTATGTAACACCTTTGTAAAGTGGGAGGCTACTTTTGTTTATCTACTAAGCATAGGGCCACCAGATTTAGTAATTTAGTAATCTTCCTTGTATAGTTATATAATTGTCATCATGTTTCTATTTAAATAATGTACTTTGTTTCATGAAGCCTAAAATGCCATTAATTGTAACATACATCATTTTATTTACTAAGAAAGATCACCACCAATTAAACTTTGTTAGAATGCTAAGATGCACTGAAGTATAAGGTGCAAAAAGAGGACTCAAAAATACCCATTGGGTTTACCAAGTAATCTTGTCTGTGGCAGGATCAGTTTCAGTAATTTAATGAGGGTGGAACCTAGATTTCACTGACTTTAAGAGTGTGTGTGAATGTGGAAGTAAAAAGAATGAGTGTAGACAACTGAAGTTTGACTAGATAGAGAAGGATAGGGTACTTGCTGAATGGGAACACAGGGACAAAGGTTTGTTTGTTTGTTTGTTTGTTTTTAGATGGTAGAGTTTATTACTAGAAAGGAGAGATTCCAGAACTTAAGTGAAGAATTAATCTTAACTGGGAAAAGCAAAAGAGAAGCTTGAAAGGTTGGATGTAATTTCAGAAAATTTTACAAATTGGGTAATGGAAGTCGGGAATATTCACTTTTGATTGCTCAACTTTATCTGAGAAATAGGAGAAGCAGATCATTTAGATAGACGAGGTGGGAGGCAGTGAGAGAGTTGAATGTTTGAGGAGAGAGCTGAGCAGGGAATGATGGGATTGCCAGGTATCACTGGAGACTGAGGTCAGAGTGACACCACCTTGCCACCACACGCTTTGGAGTTCTGTGATTTTACTGCTGCAGCTCTCTACAGCCTGACTGCAGGCATAGAGAAGAGGAATCAGATGAGGGTTTTATTAGGGGGTAAGAGAAGGAATATCAGTCAGGGGAGCTGAGGATATTGGCAATCCGTGACCGAAGACTGGAGCGTGGAATATAAAGCTACCTAGGAAAGAATTTGACACTAGGTGGCAGCTGATGGCTGATTGAACAGGAGAACGTTGAGTAGTCCATGCAGAGGAGGACCTGGTAAGGTTGGACGCCAATTACCTGGGAGTTACTGAGTGAGAAATTTTGGTTGGAGACTGGAATGTTTGAACGTTAGAGGTAGCACTGCTTCTGGTAAGGATAATGGATGGCTGAGGTGGAGTGGAGAGCTTAAGGAGGATGTGCGGTTCGGGGAAGAAAGAAGGCAAGGCCTTAGATGGATAGTCCACATGGACGGACATCCAGGTGACCCTGCCATCCAAGTGATGACAGGATGTGAGGCAGAGAGGAAGTCTGTGAACTGGTGCCAAAGTTTTAGAGGAATGAGGTTGAGTGACAGACAGGCAGCTTGTTAGATAATTATGGCCATGAAAGATAAGGGCTACTGAATGAAGAAGCTAGACCTTCTGTCTGAAGGTGGAAGTGGAGGAATAATGCTCTGGACATTGAATCGTTTTTTCTCTGCAGCCCTTCCTCAGTGCCCCATTCCTCTTGGCTGCCACAGTCCCCTTTCTAGACCCATCTCTCCTGAGAGGATGGCTTGAGACAGAGCAAGGAAAACCTCTGTTTAGTGCTTCTCATGCTTCTACTTATTCGTGAGGCTTACCCTGGGTTTTAAAATTGATGCTGCAAAGTATTGTAGGTAGGTGATCTGCTTAGTGGGGTTACCAAACGTCTGATGGTATGTGTGGTCAAGCAGATCCCTATGATCTTGCAGTAACTCCTCCCAACGAAATTGTAGCCTGAGCCTGAAGCTAATTTTGAACAGAAGTCGAGTCACCTGGGCTGGTTATAGTTCCTAGAGCAGTGCCAGGTCTAAAGATGAAGAACAGTTATCAGGATACAGTCTTGAGGCTTCTTTCAGAGGCATACAGTAGATGAAATCCTAGTTCTAGGATCAGCTAGTCTTCTTAAACTCTTGCCTCCTGATGTGGCAACTGATTGACGTGAAAGAACCGGTGAAAAATTTACCTATTGATTGGCTGAGTTCTAGGTACCTGTTGCTGTGATGGATTCATTTGTGTTAAGGTAAGCTATTCCCCAAGTCATATAATAAATTCCAATATTTTCATTGGACAGAAAAGAGAAGAATTTAGATAGTTCTTTTTTATAGGTATCTATCTGCAAAGAACAATCGTGGAAAAAACATCAAAATCTCAGTCTTATTTCTGCTTTTTGCCATGAAATCATGTTATCTTTGACAAGTGATTTCTCAGCACATCCATCTCCTCTCATATAAAAGCATAGAGTCTGATGTGTTAAGGTGGCTGTCCTTGGATAGGCATCTCTACCTCCCTGGATGTATCTGTGTGTGCTGAGGGTATCCCCATTTTGCCTCTCTCCTTGGTTCTGCTTTTCCTGTCTATCAGCGTTTACTCGGTCCTTTTATCGTTATGATAGCTACAATTTCCATAAAAACATACCATAAATATTTTTATGCTAATAAATTAGATTCTGCTCAAACTTAAAAACATGCTAACCAGACACAGTGGCTCATACCTGTAATCCCAGCCCAGGGGTTTGAGACCAGCCTGGGCAACTTGGAAAGACCTCATCTCTACAATAAGTAAAAAAAAAAAAAAAAAAAAATTGGGTAGTTCCAGCTACTTGGAAGGCTGAGGTGAAAGGACTGCCTGAGCCCAGGTTGAGGCTGTAATGGCTATGATTGTGTAACTGCACTCCAACCTGAGTGACAGAGTGAGACTCTGACTCCAAAAAAAAAGCTTATATTTGAAAAAGAAAATATAACACTATAAAATATCAAAATAAGAAAATTTCACATTTATCTTGATACAATGTGCATGAATTGGGTTTTCAAGGTCAATGCATCACTATACAGGTGACCTCATATGTAACCTCATTTTCTAAATATATAACCTTTGTGAGCAGTATATTTTTAATACTGAAAATATTTTTGATTATATAATTAATGCATACAAATTATTGTATCACATGATACATTCGAATATAAAGAAAGTAAAGTTCATCAGAAACCCCACTGTCCTGAAATAGCCTCCATCAGCTTTTTGTTGATTACCCCTTTCTTCATGTATATGTGTGTGTTATTTACAGAAATGTGATCATAGCATACTTATTTTTTTATTGTGGACATCTTCTGTCTCTTTCTCTACATTAGTACCTCTCCCTGTTTTCCGCCTCCAGGTAGCTCATGTTGAGAATTTAGCTTATATCTCCATTTTTTTTCTGTACTTAGACAATCCTATATAACATGCATGTGTGTGGGTACATGCAAACACACATGAACATATATATAGAGGGGGTCTTTCTGTCCCTCTGATGTACAAAAATGGAATCATAATATATGTACTTCTCTGCTAGTGTGTTAAATTTAAAAACTGATTTAAGAATGTCTGTGTATCATCTTGTAGACCACATTAGAGCATGCAAGGCCTGAGGAACCCAGTTGGGATGAAGATTTTGCAGATGTGTACCATGACCTAATCCACTCTCCTGCCTCGGAAACACTTCTGAATTTGGAACATAATTACTTTGTTAGTATCTCAGAACTGATTGGTGAAAGAGATGTGGAGCTGAAAAAATTACGAGAGAGGTATTTCACATTTCTTGCATGACCGTAATTAAACGTTTCATTGTCAAGTATGATGGCCTATAGAACAAGTTGTTTTTATTTTTTATAAAATTAAAGGACAAAATAGAAAAATTCTTTAGTATTAGAAGTTAATTTTCTTGTATGTTTAAAGGTATAGCATCAACTGGGAGGGTTCTCATAGATTTATAGACTTTCTCAAGTGATTTACCCGAATAAATAAATGCTGCTGAGCTTATATATTCTTATTTCTGATAAGAAAGTAGACTACTTCTGTTGAAGGTTTGCTTCGTTTCAGGCACTATGCTATCTCATTTGATCTTTACCACAGTTCTACTATTATTGTCCCTAATTTACAGATGAAGAAACTTTTGCCAAAATAAGCTAATTAAATTGTCCAAGTGCAAGCTGGAATTTGACAGTAGGAGGTCTGACTCCCAAGCTGTTAACCACCCTACCATGCTGCCGTTCATTCAGAACCTCCTTATTGCCCTGCCCTGTTGCCCTGGTCTCTTTCAGTTCATTCTGTAAGTTTATGTCCATTAGGAAAAATAATAGTGCTAGTGTTGTTCCAAGAAATTTTCAGTAGATTGGAATTCATTCTGTATGGATTACTTTACACAGTATACAAACAGTGCTTTTATGATTTATTTGTCTTCAAAGTAAAACTGCTAGCATTATTTATTTTAAAACAAGTGGCTCTCCAGACTGCTTTCTCATAATTCTGTAGATTGTGGTATGAATTCAGGAAACATTACTAGATAATTCATTTTAATTTAGCAGAATCTAATTTATTACCATAAAAATATTTATTTAAGACTTTGAGCATACATGCCTTTAAGATAATTTTTTTAGTGTTGCTGATGTAAAATGTCTTTGATTGTGAGCATATATTAGGACCAAATCTCATTCTTCTGTTTGTGACTGATTTAATAGTCCCAAAGGAGTAACTGTTAAATGATGTGCTGGTTTGAACTGGATTTTTTAAATATATAAAAATGTAATTATCTAGTAGTAATAAGTTATCTTCTGTTGAACTTTGATTTGTTTCCTACTAGACCTTTAAATAATACAACCCTCAATTCATTCTGGACATGTTATTTGGTCTCAGGTTTTCTGGGTAAACTCATTCTTCCGATTTGGGTTTATTGATAAATTCCCATCTGGGGCTACCTGTAATTTCATTACTCATGCTTTCATTCAGCTGGTAAATGACTCTCAATTGCAGCATACTTTGCTGTCTATTCACAGGCTCTCCCAGACAACTCTGTATCTGGCCGCTAAGAGTCTATGATTGTTTCTTTTTCTAAATCAGAAGATAATTCCTGTTCCACTTGACTCTTCACCATTTGCTTAGCTGAGTTGACATACTAATTATCTGCATTTACCTGTACTGTATCCCTTTGTTTTTCTTTCTATTATAGAATAGAGATTGAAGTCACTTTAGTTCATATACAAATACAAAATCCATTTTAGTTGGAAATTCAGAGTGTCTTCTCTGAGGAAGTTTGCAGGTAGAAGGACTTTTAAGCAATAGCCATGGTAATTATGCATTAAAGTTAGATTAACATTTAGATTTGTTTTGGTTAATTTTATTGTTTGAAATGTTATTGGATGAAATTTCTTAGTAGGGCTTTTCCTTTTTTCTTTCTAAACATAAAAATAATATTTTATCTATTTAAAAACTGGTTTTGTAGTTTATTTTTTAGTCTGTCCAAACTGTTAGCTCAAAAAAGAAGAATGAGTTTTATTCCTCTGGTAGGTAATTTATAAAGATGAACCATATGACTTAAGGTGAGTTGAAATTCACTAGTGTCCGTGGAAGTTCACTCCAAATTTTGGTACTTAATTTACTTAATCCAATTCATGGGCAGAAATGACAAATTTTCTATTTCTCCTTTCATTTTAATTCCATTTATATCTTTATAAGGCAGTTTCTCAGCACAGCATCAATAGTAGTTATAATGATCTTTTTTTTAAGTGTCTCAAGATAATATTATCACGCCTGACATACTGAGCCAGTCTATATTTATTTTACATTTCTTTATTTCATCTGAGATACTATAAAAATTTTTCTTTGATCCTAATTATAGAAAATATATATTGTTACCATTAATTGTATCCTTAGTTATTTGTGTTTTGGACATATTTAAAGTAAAATAAGTGTTCATGAAATTTTATTTGTTGAATTTTCTTTTTTTCCTCACAAGATTTTTTTTTTTAGCAAACCAGATTCTAGATATTTCTTAACTATAAAAGTGGCAATGATACTTTTTATCCACTAGAGGGAACATGTGTAATGGAAAAAATATGTATATATTTATATCAAAGTTTATATTTATACATGTTTAGCAGTTATTTCTGTTTCTAAACAAAATCTCACTTGCAAACATAATCTTCACATGACCTGTAGTAGTTATTAAAAGTTAATGAGGTCATCTGCATTAGAATTAAGTGGGGTTTAAATAATATTGAATATGTAATGCCGAAAGGTATTAAGAAATGTATATATTGCAGCATACTTTGAAATGTATGTATGTATATATGAATCATTTGTATGAATAAGTTTCATTTATCTCATATAAGTATTGTCAGCAGTTATTATAAATAAGTATAAATTTACTCTTAGCAGCAATTTACTTAAATTAACTAGAATGATAGTAAAATCCTTTTAGTTTGTCTGTTTTGTTCTTTCCCAGTTTGTTTGAAATATATTCTAGAACAAACTTTGCATACATTTGCATTAGAAGATACCTTCTAATTGGACATTTTTTAATGGATTTAATTATTAAAATATACCACACATGTAGAAAAGACAACAAATTGTGGGTGTACAGCTCAATAAATTTCCACAGAGTAAGCACACCTATAGAAATCATTGCCAGGATCAAGAAACAGACTCTTTCCAATACTGCAGAAGCCTGTCATACCCTCCTGTGGCTCCCTCATTTCCCTCATAAAAAACAAATCTCTGTACTCCTAATGCCGTTGATTAGTTTTCCTGTAGGGAAAAACAATTTTTATTTTTGCACATTGTTTCTTTGGCTACATGAAGACCATAAGACATAACATGTCTTCAGACTATATTTTACATTCCTAAAAAGGCAATTTTGTGACTTAATAATACTTTGATTCTTAGGATATCATTGGCAATTTCTAGATATAATATAAACTAGTTTTCAGAGGCTGAAGTCACTTTAGTTCATATACAAATAGAAAATCTATTTCAGTTAGAATTGCAGAGTATCTTCTCTGAGGAAGTTTGCAGGTAGAAGAACTTTTAAACAATAGCCATGGTAATACTGCATTAGAGTTAGATTAGCATTTAGCTGCATGAATTACATTGTTGATGTAAATGGCATTATCATCATCATTTCCAAGGATTTGAAGTAGCTTCCAGTTAATACAATTCTTATTCCTGAACATATTCCTGTAAAATAAAACTTTATTTTTGCATTGTATTAATTTTTCAATGAATATAAAGGGTCATATACCTTGAAAGTTTGATGAAGACTTCTGATTTGCTTGTTTATGTTCTAGACAGAGTATTGAAATGGAAAGAGTGATGCAGGAGTTGGGAAAGTCACTGACAGATCAGGATGTAAATTCACTGGCTGCTCAACATTTTGAATCCCAGCAAGTAAGTGAAATACAATGACTTTTGGATATGCAAGTATATTTTCTTTTATTTATTTTTTTATTTTTTGGTTTAAAAAAAATGTAATCCTAATACTTTGGAAGGCCGAGGTGAGAGGATTGCCTGAGTCTACGGGTTCGAGAACAGCCTAGGCAACTTGGTGAGACCTAACCTCAACAATAAGTAAAAAAAAATTAGCCAGGCGTGGTAGTGCACGCCTATAGTTCCGGCTATTTGGAAGGCTGAGGCAGAAGGATTGCCTGAGCCCAGCAGGAGCATGTTACTGCACCCCAGCTTGGGCAACAGAGTGAGACTCCAACTAAAAAAACAACAACAACAACAACAAACTGGTCGGAACACTGTCTTTTTTAGGACTTAGAGAACAAATGGTCGAATGAATTAAAACAATCAACTGCCATCCAAAAGCAAGAGTATCAGGAATGGGTGATCAAACTTCATCAGGACCTAAAAAACCCCAACAACAGCTCCCTCAGGTATTAACCTTGTATTGCTGTTATTCGTGTATAAGTCTGTTGTTAGTAATAGCTTGTATTTACTGCAAGAACAAACCTTTTTAGTTGTATATATTTTTAAGTTGCCAATGAAAATTCAAGATAACTTCATGCTGCTTTGTAACACCTTTTACATTATAGGCCTTATATGGATTATTTGGGGGCAATACGGTGATTATCGCTTGGTTTGAAATAGTGATTTCCCTCCTAGTATTTTAGCTTTATAAATATTTTAGGTGCATCCACCTTAATACCTTAGTACCATTTTTATTTCTTTAAGTTGGTTTCCACTCAGTGCAGTAAACATTGCTGACTGCTAAACACTCTCTAAGCAGAAAAACAAAAAAGATACCTACTATGTGAAGCTTATATTCTAGAAAGACTAATCTTTCGGTAAAATATTACTGTATCAAGTGATATGTGCAGGAATAGAAGCATGTACAAAGTATGGAAATAGTATGGAGGACTTTTCATAATTCAAAATGTATATGGCACCTTATGGCCTAAATAGATTGCATGTCATGTATTGCCTTATTTCTGGGATGTGTATATATGTGTGTGTGTGTATGTATATATATATTTGAGAATTTTTTTCTTCTTTCAAATCTTCAAGTTTTTCAATTGGAAATATACTGAGTACAGCATAATAATCCTGTTTTCATAATATATTAGTATGTGCTATAAATATTTTTAAATAGCATTTTATTTGTATAATGGCAGTCTCATGTCTGCTTTTTTTTTTTTTTTTTAACACTGTATACTCAGCTCCTTGCCAAATATTTAGCTTTTTACAGTGGCACATAAGATATGCTCAGTAAATATTTATGAGATAGATGAATTATTATTCAACACTTACCTGATAGCAATATCATTTTACTCAAATATTATAATCTTTTATTTGTCTTATTATTTTCCCACGCTGTTAGTTGCAGTCTGCTAGGGATCATTCCAGATCCTTTGCTTTCCAGCCAACCTTTAAAAAATAACAATAAAATTGAATAGAATAGGGGAAAAAAATGCACCATACATGAAGCTTTCTATAAATGAATGTGTGCATCGAGCCAAAATGTAACATACATACTGTATAGTGTAGTCAAAAAAGTTGAAAGCCACTGATTTAAGGAAACTAAGAAAGCCCCTTTATATAAAGGTTATCCCTCACTTGGCGACTATAGTTTCAGAAATTCAATCTATAGGATTGGTTCCATTGTGTAAATATTGACATTTAGCTGATGCTGATGCTTAAAAACCAAATCGTCTTCAGAAAGAATGATTTTGTTGTAACTTTGTTAGTTTGCTTTTCTTTTTGATAGATGTTTCTTTCTTTGGGCAATGGGAATCTGTTTTCGGCACAACTGCATATAATAGAGCACCTATGTGAGACTGATAAAAGTAGTATTTTATATTTTTAACTTTATTTTTGCTTAGTCTTTTTAAAAGTCAGATCTACTGAGGGATTAAAGATGAGTTTAGGAATAAATTAAGCACTGCTCTCAGCTGTTCAGTTTTCTTTCATTTTGTTAGAAGCTCCTTTCCTTTAAGAAAAGTTTTTTTTACAAACATGCAGAGAAAGTATATGAATACTTTTATTAATTTCAGTGAGGAAATTAAAGTTCAACCAAGTCAGTTCCGAGAATCTGTAGAAGCAGTTGGAAGGATTTATGAGGAACAGAGAAAGTTAGAAGAAAGTTTTACCATTCACTTAGGTAAGTGTATTAATTTTTTGCAGTTATAATTTGTTGTCACTTCTGAAACGTTTTTTATGCTGTAAGAGAAAAATTTCTAGCTTGTGAATAGAGAGTACCCATGTTATTTTTAATTCCAAATTATGTCCTGTTCCAAGAAAGCCTATAGTTTACTAGCTATAAGTTTTCTACTTTAGTTTATATATTTTTTGCGGATAGAAAGATTAAGTTGTAATCGTTATTAAAATGGGAAGTTGCAAGGCCCATTTTTAATTATTTTTTATAGCACAGATTTATCTGGCTTCTTGCCATAGAGATTTACATCTTATTATATTGGATTTTTGCAGCTGTTTAAGTATCTTTCTGGGACTGTTGCCTACCCCCCCCTCCCCGCAGGAGCCCAGTTGAAAACCATGCATAATTTGAGATTGCTAAGAGCAGATATGCTGGACTTCTGTAAGCATAAAAGAAATCATCGAAGTGGTGTGAAACTTCATCGGCTCCAAACAGCACTCTCACTTTATTCTACATCTCTCTGTGGCCTGGTCTTACTAGTTGATAATCGAATTAATTCATACAGTGGTATTAAAAGAGGTAAGTTACCATCATATGCATTTAGTTCATTAAGTATTTTCTTGTAATACTGTTCTTACAGAGAAAGGAATAGAAAAACTGAAAAAGAAATTTGCTCACCCCAGTATTCAGATGAACCAAACAACAAACATACCCAGCCATCACTCTGTTAGATTTATTTCATACTTTAGTATTGATAGGGTGATTCATGATATTTAATTTTTCTTAAACTATGCTTATATTGTAAATAATACTCTTATGGCATCCTAATTTCAAGGTAAAACAAAAAAAAAATCAAAATATAATGTAGTTTTCCAAAGTAGATCCTAGCTTGATAATTTAGTTTATCCACTATTTCTTTCTTTTTTTGATCTACTGCTTGAATGTACTAGGTGAAATTCTGTCTTACCTCTCAGTACAACTCACTTTTTATGATTATTTCTAAATTCTTGACCAACTAAAATATATTGAAATGTATATCTACTTTTGAAAGAAGCTTGAATAAAGTTTTTTCCCTCAGCTTATGTATTTCATAGCACTTTTGGGGGTGGATTATGATCAAAGTATTTAAAGAAGACCAGGAATTATATTCAAATTTCCTTGTCTGTTGTTACTTTTTCAAGTGATTAAGAAGTTAAGTTTCTGATCAAAACAAAATTGCTGTACCCTACCTTGAGACATAATTATTGAAAAGACAAGTATAAGGAATTACATTGTGAGTTTTGTTTTCTGTTTCTACTAGATCTCATTGTCTGTAAATAAATACTAGATATTTGATAGTTCACATTTAGAGCTTTGTAATTGTTTTGGGTTCCTTAGATTTTGCCACAGTTTGCCAAGAATGCACCGACTTCCATTTTCCCCGCATTGAAGAGCAGCTGGAAGTTGTTCAGCAGGTGGTACTTTATGCGCGAACCCAGCGCAGGAGCAAGTCCAAAGACTCACATGGTAGGTAAAACTCGCATCTTTAAACATCGCCTTTTAGAATGTCCTGTCCCTAGTCACCCTTGGCAGATAGATTATCGTTGAAATTGTAAAGAAAATTAGGATAATCACCTGAAACTAATGAGCATATCTGTTGTCTCAGATAGTTATCACTTAATTGCGTATGTGGTAAGAACACTTGAGATCTATCCTCTTTAACAAATTTCAGGTATACAATAGAATATTTTTGACTCTCATTACATTGTTGTACTTTAGATTGCCTGGAACTGTTCATCTCGCATGACTGAAACTGTACCCCTTGGCCAACTTCTCCCCTTTTCTCCTCCCTCCAGCCCTGGTAGCAGACATTCTGCTCTGTGAATTCAGCTATTTTAGATTCCACATATAAGTGAGATGATCCAGCATTTGTCTTTCTGCATCTGGCTTACTTCACTTAGCACAGTGTCCTCCAGGTCTATCCCTGTTGTTACAAACGGCAAGATTTCCTTCTTTTTAAAGACTCAATAATACTGTACTGTGCATATGTATGTGTGTGGACATTTAGATTGTTTTCTATCTTGGCTGTTGTGGATAATGCTGAAATGAAGGTAACTTTGAGATGCTGACTTCATTTCCTTTGAATATATACCCCAAAATAGAGTTGTTAGATCATAATATAGTTATATTTTCAATTTTTTAAGGAACCTCATATTAGAAAATATTTTTTAAACTATGGAAAGTGTTATGGGTATCTTTCTTCAGAAGCTTTCTATCTACACATAGAAAGATAGCTGAGAGAAGGCAGGTAAAAGAAAAAACTCTGGCTCAAATTACAGAGTAATTCAGCTGTTTTTTAATTGAAAAATAAAAGTTTAAAAGTAAATCAATACCACAAGTTTGTTTAGTTAGGAGTAAAATATTAGGGTAATAGGCATTTAAAAATATTCTTAAGATGTGTTTTTCTTCTTTTTCTGATATTTCATATGCTATCACACACGTAAAATCATAATACATGCTTTCGTCTGGTGGCTTGAATGCATAGCATATTTTATTTCTTATAAAAACTTGATGTTGGTGAAAATAAAATATGGTGAGACTTAAAATTGGGGCTGCTCAGACTTTTAAATCTACTTCTGGTACTTTGAATGCTTTTAAAAAATTTTTTTTGTAGCTGCCTTGTTTAAAAGAAACCATTATAGAACTTTAGGTGCATGTGTTTTATGTTTTATTCTAGTAGAGAGATATTATTCTATCTTTACTTCGTGTCTTTGTTCTTCTCGCCCTTGTAAATTGTAGAATTTCTCCTTTCTGAAGCTAGAATGTAGCTATCTAGCCTTAACTTAATTAGCATTCATTGTCGTTTCTTATGTATTCAATAGACTTCTTAAAAAAATTTATGTGTTTTTAAATCATTCTTTAAATAGGTGAAATGTTCTCAAGATTCACAATTTAAACTGCACACAAGGGCATACAGTGAAAGTCGTCCTAACTGTGTCCCCTACTAATCAATCTCTAGAGGCAGCCAGTACTGTCATGTGTACCTTACAGACAGATGTTTATGTATATGTAAGCGTGTGTATGTGTGTATTTGTCTATTTCCGTGTTTTAGACAAATGGCAACTTTCTACATACACTATTCTGAACTCTGCTTTTTTACTGAATAATTTATCTTGGAGATTATTTCATATCATTTCATAAAGACCATCCTCATTGCAGGATATTCTATTCTTACTGTTTCTTACTGATAGACATCTAATCTGTTCCTAATTTATTTAAATTATAATGACGAATAATCTTGCACATGAATCATTTTGTGGGCAGTAAGCATACCTGCAAAAGATATTCTTGGAGATAAATTCTTGGGTTAAAGGGGACATACGTTTATAATTTTGATAGTGTTAGCAGTTGCTCTCTGTAGCAATTGTTTCAGCAGTCTATATTCTCAATAAAGGTTATTGTGGCTTTGCTGTGGCAACATATGTTCTATGTGACAGAGCCAGGCTGAGTATTCGAAAATCAGCATAGAAGTGTATCCTAACAAAGGAGCTTTCAGCAAACCCCAGCGTGCCCGCTTGTCTTTCTACCATAATCTTTCTTCTTCTCATTCCAACTAGCAATAATATGATCAGAAACGTTTTACTATTATTCTTAGTAGTGACTAAATGCGTGAAGATTGAGATCATAACAGGTGTGGGAGAAGGAGGATTCTAAGTATATTTATGAGAGATAGAAAGTGTGCAGTAAATAACAGGAAGTTTTTAAACCACATACAGTTAAGGCAGTGTGTGTATATCATGGGTTTTATTTTGTTCTTGTTTAAGCAACTACTTTGTGGTTGAAGTGAGTCAGTGATACAAGTAGGTCTATAAAGCACAACTTTCTTAAAGGAACCTGCATGTCATTACACACAGGCTTTGTGAAGATACTTTTTCTGTCCTTTCCTTTTCTGTGCATGCCTACGTATTTGTTCTGCGTGTTGACATCCTGACAACCTCATGTACAAGAACCTGCTCATTCTACGGGCATCTCATTGTTTTCTTATTGTGGTTGTTATAATATCTTTGTATTTATATGGTCCATGATCAAAAGGCAGAAACTGTTTTTAATGCTCATTTTATGTACATTTGAAAAATAAAAACAGCCATCTTCTTAGTATTACTAAATGAGATATTACCATTAGAGCATGGAAAAGGGAATGGACTTGAACTGTTTTCTTTTTTTTTACTTCATAGAGATTCTCTGTTCATACCCCATGTGAACAAAAATAGAGTTTTTATTTATTATTCTTTGTTATTTGTGCTATGATCAGATTTTTATTCAAAGCCTATCAATTACATGGCTCTGTATTAGAAGCAGAATATTACATTAAAGATGCATTCTAGCAACACAACCTTCTGTCTCTCTGATTGGCCTGTCTCCTGATTTATAAAGTATATGCATTTGCAAGGTATGATATTATAATCAATTTATCAAAGTAGTCACTAGATTAAAATATTAAGTTACCTTTATTCAGATCATTTTTGAAACTAATATTTTGATATTTGTGGTTTACTCATTTGAAGGTCTGACTGTTTTCATGTGATTTTCTGATACTGAAGGTCATTCCAAAATAGATTTTAATTTAATTGGAATAAATATGTAGCTTCTCAAAGATAGCTACTTTGAAAACTAATATTCATTTTTGCATTTGTGAGTCCTGATAGATTATTATAAAATTTAGATGTATCGTCTTTTAAAAATATATGTATGTATATAAAATGATTTGTCTTAATAGTGTATCTTCAATCATAATGTTTCTTATTTTACTATCTTTATTCTTCTAAGAAATATCATGTCCTCAAAAAAGAAGAAAAACTATTAAATATCTGAAAAAATGTTCCATTTGACACGGACTTTCATTTATTTGTTTGAAATTGATAGTCTATAGTGTTAGATAAAGTTCAGAACTAGGTTGGATATAAGGCAATTCCTGGTGCTACTAGCCATTTATTTGTAGTCCTGAACGAGTTATATCAACAGCAGTGACTCAGATTCTAAAAATAGAGATGGCCACACCACAACTATCTAATGAAGTTATTTTATGTGTAGTTAAGTTGGTGCCCTGAACCTCCCAGATGAAAAATAGGATATTGGCATCTAATATGGCTAAGAGGATAGAAATTGGAATCTGAGTGTATGAGTTCAAGACCTGGTTCCACCATTTATTTGTGTATGCTTGGTGAAGTAAGTTAATCAGTATAAGTCTATATTTTCTCATTTGTAAAACGAAGATAGTAATAGTACTTACCTCAGAGGGTTACAGTTATAGAGGCCTTGCAAGGATTAAATGAGACCATCTGTGTAAAGCATGTAACAGAAAGCCTAGCACACAAAGGCCCTTAGTGAGTTGTTGCTGTTAGATTGTTTGGGAAATAGTAGTAGTGATGTGTTTTCATATGTTGTTATGTTCTTTCATGTTGCATTACCTTATCAATAGATTCTGGAAACCCAAATGGAGGCAGTGATGACAAGACTAAAAATGCTGAGAGAAACTATTTAAATATTTTACCTGGTAAGTATTTATTTATTTTAAATTGCAACTTTCTTATAATCACATATACTAAACTCATAGATTTAAAACATAAATTCTTATGGTGTACCTTATAAAATGTCAGTATATTACTTTGAAATAACATTTTGTATCTATGTAATACATTTGCTTTTTTTTTGAGTTGGAATCTCACTCTATCACCTAGACTGGAGTGCAGTGGCCACTGCCGGCCACCGCAGCCTCGACCTGCTGGGCTCCGGCGATTCTTCCACCTCAGCCTTCCAAATAGCTGGAACTACAGGCGTGTGCTACCACACCCAGCTAATTTTTTATTCATTGTAGAGATGAGGTCTCACCAAGTTGCCCAGGCGGGTCTCGAACCTGCGGGTTCAGGCAATCCACTCACCTCGGCCTCCCAAAGTGCTGGGATTACAGGCTGAGCCACCGAGCCCGGCCTATCCAATACATTTTCACAGATGCTCTTCGATGTAAAACTTTATTCTTATACTATATTAGTACTGACTTTTTTCTAGATCCATAAAAGAAAAATTCCTTAAGTTACATGTTTTATTGTTATTTACTATTTCAAATTTCCTCTTAACTGTTGTTTCTTATTTTCTTAAAAAATGAACCAAGAAATAAGTTTTACTCTAAAATATAAACAACATGCTTCTTGCCTTATGGCTCAGATCAAGTGAACATAAACAATAGTCCATAGACATGTAAACTGTTGAACTTACAGAGAGAAAATGAGTCATCTCATTGAGACTCTTATTTTCATCTCCCCTTACACTTTTCTGCTTTCCGTTTCTTTCACTTCCTTTGTTACTCTTGCACATGTTATTTAACACCTGGAAATTCTCTATTTTCTTTCTGATTGAATTCACTCTGATGACCCTTAGTAGTTTTTGCATGACAGGACATAACAAGGACAGCTTGTTTGTCCGTTTTATAAGTGTAAAGTTTTTAAAACTAAGTGGTAAATTTTATAGTTTCAGAAATAGCCATCTCTTGATAATTTTCTGTTCTCCATCAAGATTGTTTCCTCACATTTTCTTCCTCAGATCTTTGACTCGTAGGTCACTCTACATTTACTCTGAGCAAATTTCATATCCATTTCTGGTATTTATCTTGTTAGGTTCAGTCAGTTAGCTTGTGGTCATCAGCCTCCAAATTTCCTTCCACCTTCAGATATCC
This sequence comes from Carlito syrichta, assembly GCF_000164805.1. Lineage (NCBI taxonomy): Eukaryota > Metazoa > Chordata > Mammalia > Primates > Tarsiidae > Carlito > Carlito syrichta. Next base: position 244,359 of record NW_007070626.1, on the reverse strand, counting down.
TACCTTAGTGGATAATGTTAGAATCAACACATGCTGTTTCCTCCTCTTTGTGGAACAGGAAACCATCCTCCTCTTCATCTAAAAATACCTTCAGCAAAGGATTTATTGTATTTCTCTTCATAGATCCATAATTTAAATCATCCATAGTTTGTGGCTTTCTTAAAATTGCCAATTTTAACCTATTCTGGAGGTACCAATGCTTCTTTTAACCTGATTCTTTACTGCTATATTTACTTCCTTCCTTACTTTTTTTTTAAAAGCCTGTAGGTTAGTATCACTATTGCCACCAAGTCAGGAGGGTATGCCATAAGTCTGAGTTAGAAAGGGAATAATAAGCTGTTCATTTAGATATCGTAGTAACATATGACTTTCCATTTAGTTAAAGGATGCCCACACAATCAGAATGCTTACAGGGGATTTTTTAAAAGATCTAAGTCACAAATTGCTTTAAATTTTTAAATTGCAAAGAAAAACAGTTTTGTTTACATACTTTTCAGCCAGTAGTAGTGTACTTTCTCATGATCTAAGTAATTATAGTTTATGTCATCCAATTCTCAGAGCAACCTTGTCAGGATAGCAGTCAGGCATTATTTTTCCCTTCATACATAAAGTACCAGAGGATCAATAAGTTGGATTGATTTTCCCAGGATCGCCCAGCCAATAAGCACTGGAAACCGGATCTTTTTAACATCCAATCTAGTCCTTTTTCTACTATATCATGTTACTTTGATTACTACTGCCAGTCCCATGACCCCCATTTTATTAATGGATACAGTGAGGCCAAGAGACAAGTCACCTAAGGTCAAAGGAAGCAGCGCCAGTTTGGGGATTAGGAGCACCTGACTTTTCACTAAGTCATCCTGCCACACTGCTGGACCACAGCCCACATTTGAAGCTAGGACTTCCATCATCTGAATTATCAGTGGCAATTTAGAATGTAATATACCAGTGGACCCAGAAGGATATTGTCTTTTATGGCCCACTGGGTTTCTGATAAGCAGTCTGTGCCTTTTACTGCCTTTCTAGGAAACTATAACTAAAGTACTTTCTCTTGGTCCAGTTTATTTTGGTATCTCTGTCACTATCCTTTCTTTAATATATATAGTATTCTTCTGTTTATCCAATTCCTTTACCTTGTTAGGTAAAAAACAACAACCAAAAAAAACCTTTTTCTGGAGCCAGTCAGAGACATCTATGCATACAGCCTATGTACACTGGTAAATAGAAATGTTACACATCGAGCTAACATATATTAAGAACTTTTAAAATACACTATAAGTAAATGCTAAGCTAATGACCTTGAAGCAAGGGTAAGCAGAACTTGAGGGAAAGGGTTAGTAGTGGAAGCGTAGAGATGAGCAAGTCTTTTCTAAAAGGACACATTCAAATTTCCAGTTAGGCATGTATATTTGTTTTTTGTTTTGTTTTGAGTTGGAGTCTCACTGTCGCCCAGACTGGAGTGCAGTGGCCGCTCCTGGCCACCGCAGCCTTGACCTGCTGGGCTCCGGAGATCCTTCCGCCTCAGCCTTCCAAGTAGCTGGAACTACAGGCGTGTGCTACCACGCCCAGCTGATTTTTTGATTCCAGGTGGGTCTCGAACCCGAGGCATGTATATTTGTAAAAACATTCTTTTTTTTTTTTTCCTGTTTTTTAAGTCAGGGTCTCACTCTCACCCAAGCTGGAGTGCAGTGGCACAGTCACAGCTCACTGCAGGCTCAACCTCCTGGGCTCAAGCGATCCTCCCACCTCAGCCTCCCAAGTAGCTGGAACTACAGTTGCACATTACCACCCTTAGCTAAATTTTTTATTTCTTGTAGAGATGAGGTCTCGCTGCGTTGCCTAGACTTGTCTTAAACTCCTGGGCTCAAGCAATCCTCTCTCCTTGGCCTCCCAAAGTGTGGAATTACAGGCTTGTGCCACTGCGCCTGGCTTCCATAAATTATTTTAAAGAGGCTACTGTGTATGTGTCATGACCATAGGAATTTTGTCTTTCTTGTTTGATGTTCTATCTCTAGCACACTGAACAGATGACACATAGAAGACCAGCTTGGGCAACTTGGTGAGACCTCGTGTCTACAATAAATCAAAAAATTAGCTGGACATGGTGGCGCATGCCTGTAGTTCTGGCTACTCGGAAGGCTGAGGCAGAAAGATCGCCTGAGCCCAGCTGGTTGACGCTGGGGTGGCCACGAGTGTGCCACTGCACTCCAGCCTGGGAGACGGAGTGAGACTCCAACTCAAAAATAATAATAATCTATATAAACAGAATAATTTCAGTGCTAAAAAGAAAAAACATAATAGTGTGAAAAAATTATTGAGGGGTGGGAGAATTTTGTGTTCGATAGGATAGTCAAGGAAGACTTTTCTGAGGAGGTGACTTTTGCTCTGAGATGTGATGGGTGGAAAGAAGTCAGCCACGCGAGAATCTTCGATAAACGCTCTCCAAGCAGCAGCCCTGAGTTGGGAACAAGCTCTTCATGTTTGAAGAACTGAACAAAACCCGTGTGGGTGGAGTATAAGAACACGTTGGAGGGAGAGGAGTCTAGATACTACAGTGTGAACCTCTTTTACAGTTTAATTAGAGTAGTGTGATAATATGATTTGTATTTAAATCATTTGAGCGGCAACGAAGAAATGGTTTGTAGGTGGCCAAGAACGGAGCAAAGCAATCAGTTAAGAGAATATTTCAAAGACCTAGTGAGAAATGATGATAGCATGAACTAGGGTGACAGCAGTAAAAGTGGTGTGTTCAGATTTGGGATATTCTGGAGACAAAACCAAACATAGTTAGTGGCAGATTGCGTTGCCAATGGGGGAAAAGGCATCGAGGGAAAGAACGGAACGAAGGACCCAGTCTAGATTTCTGTCCTGAGCAACTAACCCGACAGAAATTGGTCCCATAAACTGAGATGAGGAAACGCAGATCCAGGGTATGGGAAAAAACAGGTCATCAAATAACATGTTTATACCTAAGTTTGACATTTGAAGCATTTACATCAACATTAAGATGATGAGCACTCATTTGGTTTATTTCCTACTGGGTAGTCACTTCATATCAATTAATGAGCCTATTGCAAAATGTACTATTGTCTCATTTTATTACCTTCTTTCCACGAATTAAAGAGCAGTGTTCATAGTCACTTCCTGAGCCCCATGAATGTTCCTGATACATCCCTACTAGTTCCACACATTGACGGCCTATTGCAGTTATTTATATAGCCCATTGTTGAATGTGATTTATGCACCTGATAATCGTAATGGTATTTGTTGTTCACAGGAGAATTTTATATTACGCGACATTCTAATCTCTCAGAAATCCATGTTGCATTCCATCTTTGTGTGGATGACCATGTCAAATCAGGAAACATCACTGCCCGTGATCCTGCCATTATGGGACTCCGAAATATACTCAAAGTTTGCTGTACCCATGACATCACAACAATAAGCATTCCTCTCTTGCTGGTGCATGATATGTCAGAGGTAAACAGATAGAAAAATCCCATAGTTTTATAAATATGTTTACCATCCATGTGTAATAATCTGCTTTACATGTTTAAAGGTACTTTTTTTTAACTTATGGAACTTTGCATCTTCTATCTAGTTAATATAATTGAGCGACAATGCAAAACAGCAAATAATCTTTAGCCATTTATGTTTAGAGAATTATAGCATTGTCCTATAGTAGGTAAACTAGAAAATCGAAGTAATCTTTGGCTTTGGAGAAGGCTTGTTCCCCTTCTCCCCCTCTTCCCTCTCTTCCTCCTCTTCCCTGTCCTCCTCTCTCTCCTCGATTTTTGTCTTAGCAGCATTGGATGTATATCCACGTATGGATTGGCTACCATTGAAATTAGTCTGCATTTTCAGAGTATGCATTAGTAGGTAATGGACAGAGATGCTAGATGGCAAGAAGAAGCCAGTCTTGGCTTAATATTCCTCAAGGAGGCTGTTGGATAACACAAATACTGGCTTCTACAGTTAAGATGTAGCATAAACATTCATCTGTTTTATTATATACCGTAATTTAAGTTTTAAAAGTCTCCTTCCATGACCGCTTTTTCTCCTGCTTTCTTCTTTCACCCGCGTAAGAACTGGTTAGAAGGCAGAAGTTGTAGAAAATTGACAGAGACTAAGATTCAACTTCAGATAGTCTGGAGGAGCAAAGGAGCCTCAAACCAAATGGGTGCAGACAAATCCTGGGAGAGCCTGTGGTCAGCCTAGTAATGAGGGGGACTCGTATCAGCTCCGTGCCTGCTTGTTTTGAGAAGACATTCTTACAAGAGCAAAATTGGTGTCTGTAACCCCAGATACTTGAGGCTAAAGCAGGAGGATCGCTCAGGAATTCAAGACCAGTTTAGGCAACATAGTGAGACCCACCCCCGCTTAAAAAAAAAAGCAAAATTGCTAACTGGTAAGTGAATGTTAGAAAGTAAATTTGATCACTGGTTATTAAAAGTTATGGACCAAAAGAAAAGACTTGTGTAGCTGGGCTCAGTGGCTCAGCCTGTAATCCTGCACCTGGGGAGGCTGAGATGAGTGGATTGCCTGAGCCTGCAGGTTCGAGACCCGCCTGGGCAACTCATCTCTACAATAAATCAAAAAATTAGCCAGGTGTGGTAGCACGCGCCTGTAGTTCCAGCTACTTGGAAGGCTGAGGCAGAAGGATCGCCGGAGCCCAGCAGGTCGAGGCTGCGGTGGCCAGGAGCGGCCACTGCACTCCAGTCTGGGCAACAGAGTGAGACTCCAACTCAAAAAAAAAGAAAAGACTTGTGTAAATTCTGTTTTGTAAAGGGCCGTATAAAAGATTTCATGTTTTACGTTTTAGACAAATTATATAATAAGAGATCTAATTTTAAATTCAGTATCCTATGTAAGCACACAAAATAATTCATTCCATCTAAGACAGGATGATTTTAAATGAGTTCCCACTTATAATCTATTCTGACGTGTTTTCACCAGGTACTTTGTTGTTTTAATTAAGAGACTTCTGGCACTGTCCTATGAAATCTGCATCAGACTTCCTGATTTCTCATTCCATTCACTTCTGAAGCCTCAGTCATACCTAATATGGTATCAGGAGAGATGGACAAACATGTTTTGTTTTTTGCCCACTATAGCTTTATAAAGTTTTAGTTCCATCAGGAATTTTTAGCTATTGTTACGTTATCATCACTAACTAGTTCGTCTATAAAAGGGTCTCTGGGGAGTAACAGAGAAAGTTTATGGCGAATTCCTGCCACAAGGAAACATCCAAACATTCCTGCAGCTGGACTCCTGGTTAACCAGTTTACAAAAATGGTTATATGTAGGTGGGAAACAACCTCAAAAACAGTGTTTCCGAAAGTCACTAAGTTCAGATTTACTTCCAGACATCTGATGCTACTAGCAGTCCCTCTCCCACGGTGCTACAAAAGTTGCATGTTTTAAATTGGGACAGCCAGCTGCAGAACATTAAGTCTGTTTCCGAAGTGTCCATTTTAATTCACAAGAGTATATTGAGCCGTGATCCTCCCATCTGTCATACTTAAACATCCATTCAGGTCAAGAAGTTTGTTCTGTAAACTCAGCCAGCGCTACACAGGATATAGAGGTCATACTTGCTTTAGCTTTGGTGCAGGGATCCTGAAGCATTTTCAGGTGCTGTCGTTTTCTTCGAACAATTTCTAGGCACTCAGTTGCCACATTTTAGTGGGTGCGGGGTAATAATGTTGTCTGAAAGTGTCCATGTCCTTGATAAGTAAAAGAGCTATAGAAATTAATGGCAGTTTAAAAAGAAAAGAAAGGGAGAAGATAATTGTTTCAGCAAGGCCAGTTTATTTCAATCAGTGCTTGTGATGTGAAGATACTGTTGTATTGGGGTCGTCTGGCTAGTGGGTGTGGAGTCAAGCTGCAAACCAAGAATGCTGAGTTCCTAACTCCCTTTATTTTTGCTATTGTTGAGTAACTGGGGGCTTAGGGGTTTTAATTTTATAACTGTTGTTGTTAATGAAGATATTACTGTTTGTTTTTAACTTTGTGTTGGACTATAACACACATATAGAAAATACACAAAAGTATACAGCTCAAATCTGCAGACTAGAAACCCATGAAACCAATATGTGGATAATGAAAATGAACATTTCTAGCATCCTGTCAGCCGCCCTTGTGATTTTGTGACTTCGGTCACTTAAACCAAGCTCTCTCTTTATTGGTAACTGCTATTTTCACCTCAAAAAGCATGGATTAATTAGGATGGTTTTTGCCGTTTATCTTGCATCTGCTTCTTTCATTTAATATCATATTTGTGAGATCCACCCATATTAATGTGCACGGTTATAGATTATTCGTTTTCATTGTTATGTATTATTCCATTATGTGACAAGACCACGTTTATTATCTTATTATGTTATTGTTATTATTATTATCATCATTATTATGACAGAATGCTATTTATGGACAATCAGGTCGTTTTTCCAGATTTTGATTATTATGACTAGTATTGCTGTGAACACTCTAGTAGATATCTTTTGACATTTCTATTGGGGATCAACTATTGAATGGAATTGTTAAATCTCAGGGTATATGTGTTTTTAGCTTTGGTAGACACAGCCCAGTAGTTTTTCCAAGTGGTGGTACCTACCGCATTGTTTCTGAATGTGAAAAATGAGGACCACAGCCGGACTATTTCTCATCTCCTGGTAATTGTTTGAAATTGATCAATACAAGTGTTTCAGGTACCTCAGAGGCACATACTGGAGAAGTAAAGAATAATCTTGGAAGCTTTGGAAAATAATTCTTGTTATCTAACTTCTAAGATACACAATGAAGACTTAAAAGTACATACTGACTAACTTTGAAGTTCAACCTTACCCTAAATCAGAAGATTCACATTGAGTAGCTATTTAGGTAGAAGGTGTTGTGTCAGTTGCAATCAGAATTTAGATTTTAATTTCAGTTTCACCAGTTTAGAATTTTTTCTGTTTGCAGTGTTCAGTTGTCATCTCAAATGTAGCAGCAGGGCCCAGTGTTTTGCCTCAGTTCCAAAGTCCAAAGTGTTTCACATGAACCATCCAGCTTCTTCAATGGATTGCTTTAACAGTGCATTCTCACAGGCATGTCACTAAGATGTAGTCCCTTTTCCATTACTTTGAACTCATGTTCAGACACTTTCTACACTGTTCCTTGATCCACTATATTTTATATCCCATCTACTGTATAACATATACTGAGATTTATTAGAAATGAGCTCCTTGTGAAACTGCTGGCCACATCCCATAATGACATTCAATAGGACCTAATTGACTTCTAAAGCTTAGTGTTTGCCTTTTCTCAATATTCAAAGCCATTCTTTTTAGGAGCTAGTTTTAATTAGAAAAAAAATGACAAGATAAAAAGCACCAGCAGCCAGGCATGGTAGCTCAAACCTATAATCCCAGAACTTTGGGAGGCCGAGGTGAGAGAATTGCCTGGGCCCGGGGGTTTGGGCAACTTGGTGAGACCTCATCTCTACAGTATATTTAAAAATCAGCTGGGCATGGTAGCATGCACCTGTAGTTCCAGCTACTTGGAAGGCTAAGGTGGAAGGATCCCCGAGCCCCACAGGTGGACGCTGGGGTGACCATGAGCATGCCACTGCACTCCAACCTGGTGACAGAGTGAGACTCTTGACTCAAAAAATAAATAAATAAAGCACTAGCAAGCTGGGTATGGTGGTTCACATGTGTAATCCCGGCACTTTGGGAGGCCAAGGCCAGAGGATTGTTTGATCCCAGGAGCTCAAGACCAGCCTAGACAAAATAGTGAGACCCTGTCCCTCAAAAAAAAAAAGCACTGGCAAGCACCTACTTTAAGCTTTGGATGGGATCTCTATGGAATCATATGAAAAATGTGAAAATAACTCTTGTGAGTGTGTGTGCGTGTGTGTGCACATGCGTGCTCGTGAGGCTTTCTAGCACTTCCTTTCAGATTCATGCACTGTTAAGCAGCATTAAGTTAAAGTATACTAAATACAAGAGTTAATGTCATCTGAAAATTAAATTGATTTCTGAAATATGTCTATAACTTCTTAAGATGTGCTGGGGTCTTGCCCTAGTTGGTATTTTGGTATATTCTCTAAATAGCGTCTCAGTTTGTGTCATAGATATTTGCCCTAGACCATGCTAGGAGCCACACATATGCAAAAAGCCAGAAAGGATAGCGTGAAGGGGTGAAATGTGATGGTCTTTGAACACGTGGGGTGATGAAAGGACATGCTTATCTTTCCTCCATCTACTTTTGGTCCTATCATTCAAACCGCCCCTGTTCTCACATGTGCTGCAGTGTCTCATTATTCACTATTGCCATGATTTTAAAGCATTGCCTTAGTATATATTGTATTTGCTGGTTTTCAAAGCTAGCCCTTGAATAGCTCTGTGCTTCCAATTCACATCAGTTGTCCTCATATGACTAGTGGTACTTAGACTTGAATTTAACCTGAAATATTTCAAAGCTAATCATCAATGTCAATAAATTATAGGCTAAACAAGTTACTGTCAGAAAATGCTTTTTATATATAAAAATGAAGGCTTCATTAAACAAGTATAAATTGTCCTGATTCCTTGATTCTGATGATTACCATGGTGTTTCAAAAGATGATGTGTTTTGGAGTAATATTTTAAGATGATACTCTGCTATGCTTTAGTATTTATTACTGCGTATGATTCTTTAATAAAATGTTTATCATAAGTGAACAATAAGTAGGCCCCTAATGAAATGAAACGCCATGAATGAGAATCAGGAGAAACAATTGAACATAAAAACAAATACACAGAGACTTGAGGCACTGAAATTCTGAAACACGGACCATGCAATAGTCGATTACTATGTTTGAAGAACTGAACACAAACTTAAAATGTTTTCAAATAAAAAGATGCTGTGAAAATGACCTAGCAACTATAAAATATTGCTAAGAAAAACTCTGAAAGACCTAAAACGAATGGAAATATAATCTATGTCCATAGATTGGAAGACTCAATATTGTTAAGATAACCGTGTTCCTAAAATCGATCTGTAGATTTAAATCCCAATCAGAATTCATATAAGGCAAGCTTGAAGATATTGACAAGCTGATTTTAAAACCTATATGGAAATGCACAGGACCTGAAGCAGCCAAAATAATTTTGAAAAAGAATAAAGTTGGAGGACTTACACCAAATAATGTCAAGACTTGCTGTAAAACTACAGTAGTCAGTACGATGTTATATTGGCAAAAGGATGGACCATGGATGAAAGGAACAGACTAGCGAATCCAGAAGTAAATCTGTGTATATATGGTCATTTAATTTTCATCAAAGATGTCAAGGCAATTCAGTGGGAGAAAGATAATCTTTTCAGCATGCTGAAACAATTGGATATTCATATAGAAAAAATAGTCTTAACTTTTGCATTGTATGATATATAAAAATTAACTTAAAATGGATCAAAGACATAAACATAAAAGCTAATGTTAAAAAGCTTCTAGAGAAAGACAGAAAAGAAGATCTTGATGACATCAGGCTGAACAGGTTAACAGTTGTTAGGACACAAAAGCATATTCCATAAAAGACAAACTTAATAAGTTGTACTTCATCAAGATCCAAAACCTTTGCTCATCAAAAGAGACTATTAAGAAAATGAAAATGCAAGCCTCAGGCTGTCGCCTGACCTTGAGCAATTCACTATAGCTCTTTGGGAATCTTTTCTTAATTTATAAAAGTTATTTTTTGTGAGGGGAAAATTATAAAGTTCCACGTAAACATAAGACTTCTTTTTTTCTTATGTGCCTGGCACAGGTGCACGTTTTATGCGATGTGTTCATAAGTAAGCGCATGTTGTATGAGATATGTCTTTCACTGTGTTCATACATGGGTGTGTGTTGTATGACGTGCCTGTAATTGTTGCGTGTTATGAAATGTATCTGTAAGTGGATGCTTGTTGTATGAGATGTTTCTGTCACTGTTGCACTTTGTATAAGATTTGTTTACAACTGGCTGCGTGTTGTCTAAGATGGGTCTGTTACAGCCGGGCTCGGTGGCTCAGCCTGTAATCCCGCGTCTTTGGGAGGCTGAGGTGAGTGGATTGCCTGAGCCTGCGGGTTTGAGACCCGCCTGGGTAGCGAGACCTCATCTCTACAATAAATCAAAATATCAGCCAGGCGTTGTAGCGCGCCTGTAATTCTGACTACTCAGAAGGCTGAGGCGGAAGGATCGCCGGAGCCCAGCAGGTCGAGGCTGCAGTGGCGGGAGCGGCCACTGCATTCCAGTCTGGGTGACAGAGTGAGACTCCAACTCAAAAAAAAAAGAAAAAAAAGAAAATGTGTTCATAACTGGGTGCATGTTACATAAGTAAGACATCATTATTGTAGTTTTCAGAGCTCTCAGCATTGCCTCATAGCTATAGACATTTCTTAGTCACCTTGTTCTCTTTGGACATTATTTTTTTAACTAGGGGGAAACAAGACAAAAACCAAACACATGTCCCTCTGTGTATACATGTACTCCCAAGTATCACTGCAGCTCGTTTGTGACAGCCTTTGCAGTTACAGGGAAATATTCTTATTTTTGTGAACTTTGAGACCAAGAAGTGTTACAAACATAGTGTAAAGTTAAATATTGCAAAATTCTAGTCATGTTTAGAAACTTCCAGAACCTTGAAAAAGATAATACTTTACTTTTTAGCTCACTAAACAATTAGACTCCTTTTATTTATCAGTCTTTAAAACAAAGTGTCTTGGACACAAATTTTTTTTTTTTTTTTGGGGAGACAATGGCTAGAGGGTCACCGGAGGCCAGGAGTTTGGGACTGACCTGGGCAACATGGCAAGACCCCGTCTCTCCAAAAAAAAAAAAAAAATCAAAAATTGACCAAATGTGGCGGTGCACACCTGGAGTCCCAGCTACTCAGAAGGCTAAGGTGGGAGGATCGCTTGAACCCAGGAGTTCAAGGTGACAGGAACTATGATCACACCACCGCACTCCAGTCTGGGCGACAGAGTGAGGCACTGTCTCTAAATAAATAAGAATTTGAAAAAACTGGGGAAAAAAGGCATATGTATTATTTTTGAGACAATGGGGAAAATGATCGTAAGTTGTTAAACAGAATATAATATGACCAGAAATTTACTTAAGGTAAATTAGACAAAACAGTGCTCTGTAGGAGAAATACTAGAGTCCCAGAAATTAGATGGGAAGTGATAACAGTAACTAGGCAAGAAGCTGCAGAGACCATCAGAGACAGGTGAAGAACTAGAGTAAATTGATGACGTATCAACCCCAGGGCAAGGGGAGAAGTTTCACCAAAAAACAGATGGTCACTTCTATGAATTACAGTGGTTTATCAGTTAGAATAAGACTGAGAAAAGGTTCAGTAATTGATAACCATTGATGATCTCACATAAAGAATTTTGTGAAAGCCTAATTACAAAGGGTAAAAGACTGAGTAGTTGGTAAGGAAGACATTATTGCTTTTTCCATTCTTATTATTCTTGCAGGAGTGTTAGTGAGTCTTCCAGAAGCTACATGCTGTTTGACAATACAACAGATGGAGGGCAGAAACAGATATGAGAATCCAGATGTCTTCTATTAAGCCATGTATTAATGAGATTTGCAGAACTGTAAAAATCACTAATCCTCTCATTAAAATATTTTTGTCTTGGAAAATATAGTTATTTTTCATAAAAAGTATTTATGTTAATAGGCAATGAGTTTATCATTATTGTTTTTAAATGAAGTTAATGTTTTTCTTAGTTTTAATTTTGAATGCAATAAATACCAAGAGATATAATCCATGTAAACAAAAGCTCATTGGAGTCATGAATAATTTTAGTTGTTTTGTTTTGTTTTGTTTGAGTTGGAGTCTCACTCTATCACACAGGCTGGAGGGCAGTGGCACGCTCCCGGCCACTGCAGCCTCAACCTGCTGGGCCCCGGCGATCCTTCCGCCTCAGCTTTCCAACTAGCTGAAACGACAGGCATGCACGACCATGCCTAGCTAATTTTTGTTTTACTGTAGACACGTGGTCTCACCAAGTTGCCAGGGTGGGTCTTGAACCTGTGGGCTCAGGTAATCCTCTCACCTCAGCCTCCCAAAGTGCTGGGATT
>NW_007070626.1:197675-232104 GCF_000164805.1 Carlito syrichta | reverse complement strand
GTGCCCCCCCCCCCCCGCCCCAGCAGTGTCCTGCTACTGCCTATCCCTTTCTTATAGTATTATGGTAATTGTTCAGGGTCCACTTATGAGTGAGAACATGTGGTACTCTGTTCGTGGTTTCTGTGATAGATCACTGAGTATTATAGACTCTAAATCCATCCAAGTTGCTGTAGAGACCTTTATTTTGTTCTTCTTTATGACTGTGTAGTATTTCATCATGTATATGTACCACATTTTTTATCCAGTCTTCTTTCAATGGGCAGCATCGTCGGTTCTTCCGTGTTTTTGCTATTGTGAATATTGCTTCAAAAACATGTGTGTGCAAGTGTCTTTTTCATAGAATGATTTGAGTTCCCCCAGGTATATTCCCAGGAGAGAGATTGCTGGGTCATATGCAAGGTCAATTTTTAGGTCTTTTAGATCTGCCACACTGTTTTTCACAGACGTTATACTAGTTTACACTCCCACCAATGGTGTAGAAGTATTCCCTTTTCCCCACATTCTCACTAGCATCTGTTGTTTTTTGAGCTATTGATGATGGCCATCCTGATTGGAGTTAGGTGGTATCTCAGCGTGTTTTTAATTTTCATTTCTTTGATGATTTCAGTGAGGCTGAACATTTTTTCATGTATTTGTTGGATGCTCATATGTCTTCTTTTGAGAAGTGTCTACTCATATCTTTGCCCACTTTTTAATAGGGCTCTTTGATTTTTTCTTTTCAGCACGTTTGAGTTCCTTGTAGATCCTAGATGTTAGTAGGCCTTTGTCAGATATACAGTTGGCAAATATTTTTTCTCAGTCTGTGGGCTGTCTCCCTGCTTTCTTGATGGTTCCTTTGGCTTTGCAGAAGCTTGTCAGTTTGACAAGGTCCCACTGGTCTATCTTATCTCTTATGGTGTGGGCATTTGAGGTTTTGATCAGGAATTGGTTGTCTATTCCAATTTTCATAAGGGTGTCTCCTGCGTTTTCTAAGGTTCTATAATAGAGGTTTTATATTTAGGTCTCTGATCCATTTAGAGTTGATGATAGGTAGGGATTCTGTTTCAATCTTCATGTGGTCACCAGTTTTCCCAGCACCATTTACTGAATGTAGGTGCTCCTCTTCCTAGTGGTTGTTGGTGGAGGCTTTGTCGAAGATGAGTTGGTTGAGAAGTTGAGAGGTTTTGCTTCCAGAATCTCTATACTGTTCCATTGGTTCAGATGCCTATTCTTATACCAATACCAGGCTGTTTTGATTACTGTAGCTTTATAGTAAAGTTTTACACTCCCACCAATGGTGTAGAAGTGTTACCTTTTCTCCACATCCTCACCAGCATCTGTTGTTAGTTTTATTAATGGTGGCCATTCTTACTGGGATTAGGTGGTATCTCATTGTGATTTTGATTTGCATTTCTCTGATGATTTAGTGAGGCTGAGCACTTTTTCATGTGTCTGTTGGCTGCCTATATATCATCTTTTGAGAAGTGTCTTTTCATGACTTTTGCCCACTTTTTAATGGAGCTGTTTAATTTTTTTTTCCTTTCGGCACGTTTGAGTTCCTTGTAGATCCTGTTCGTTAGGCCTTTGTCAGATATACAGTTGGCAAATATTTTTCCCCATTCTGTGGGCCATCTCCACACTCTCTTGATGGTTACTTTTGCTTTGCAGAAGATTTTCAGTTTGATGAGGTCCCACTTGTCTATCTTATCTCTTATGGCACGGGTATTTGGGGTTTTGATCAGGAACTGGTTACCTATTCTGATTTCTGTAAGGGTGTCTCCTGAGTTTTCTAAGATTCTTATAGTTCAAGGTTTTACATTTAGGTCTTTGATCCATTTAGAGTTGATTTTTGTGTATGGTGATAGGTAGGGGTCCTGTTTCAATCTTCTGCAAGTGGTCAGCCAGTTTTATTGCTAAACAGACAGCATCGGAAGCATTTCCCCCTGAAAATCAGAACAAGACAAGGCTGTCCACTCTCACCCCTCCTATTCAGCATAGTATTAGAAGTCCTAGCTAGACCAATCAGACAAGAGAAGGATATCAGGGGTATCAAAATAGGAAAAGAGGAAGTTAAGTTATCCTTCTTTGTTGATGATATGATCCTATACTTAGAAAATCCAAGAGAATCTGTCAAAAACCTCCTTGCCCTGGTAAAGGACTTTGGCAAAATCTCAGGGTACAAAATAAATGTGCAAAAAATAGTAACACTCATATACCAACAACAAACAAGCAGAGAACCAAATAAAAAGCACAATCCCAGTTACCATAGCCACACACACACACAAAGAAATACCTCGGCATCTTCCTAACCAGAGACGTGAAAGACCTTTGCAACAAAAACTACAAAACACTGCTCAGAGAAATCAAAGACACAAACAAATAGAAAAATGTTCCGTGCTCATGGATTGGAAGAATCAACATTGTTAAGATGTCCATCCTACCAAAGGCAATCTATGGATTTAATGCAATACCCATGAAATTACCAGCAGCATTCTTCTGAGACCTGGAAATGACAATACAGAAATTCATATGGAAAAATAAATGACCATGAATAGCCAAAACAAAGAAACAAAGTGGAGATATCACACTTCCAGACTTTAAACCTTATTATAAGACTACAGTAATCAAAATGGCCTGGTATTGGTTCAAGAACAGGCATATAGACCAATGGAACAAAAGCAAAACCTCAATCTCTCAACCAATTCATCTTTGATATATTTATTTTTAAAATAATATTGACTAGGCTAATTAAATGAGTTTGCATTCCACAAGTATAATTAAACAACTGGAAGAAATTTTATGCCTACAAACCAGAAGAAATCCAATTGGGATTAGGAAATAGTTGCCTGAATCTGTTCACAGCATGAATAGTCAACATTATAGACAAATAAATATTGACTTTTTTTGTGCAAAGTCCTGTTAAAAACATATGATTTGTTTTGTTTCTTATTTTAGGAAATGACTATACCCTGGTGCTTAAGGAGAGCAGAGCTTGTGTTTAAGTGTGTCAAAGGTGAGCATAATCATATCTCTGACACCTGACACCTATATTTTCTCTCAAATATTGAAGATAGAGTAACCCAGAAGAAAGAATGTGAAATTTACTCCTGTCATCTGGTTTCTCAGTTAAATAGTTTAACATGCAAGTGTTTCATAACTGACTTTTTTGTTATCTTTTCTAGTCACCAAATAAGACTACAGCCATTTTGAAATACAAGGATATTCAGATGTTACTTATATTTTATTCTGCTAGCTTGCTATTTATTTATTTATCCTTCATTCTCTGAAAAAGTGAAAATAGAATCGTATGTTTAATAACTTTTAATAACCTTTTCATTGTTTCATTGTGTGGAGACTAAATTTGACTTGAAGTATCATAAGTAAGAGTATGCTGACAAAATTAATCCTCTCTGGCATGGGGAACCAGGGATCGCAGAAGTTTGTCTTATGTTAAGCGTAGCTGATCCTGCAGGCAGATGGCTGTCTAAAAAGTTAGGAAACCCGCAGTGAAAATTCAGTTTATTTCAATAAGTGACTGGTGAGTTTGAAGACTGGAACTCATAATGCAGCAAAATCTATTGTTCTGTTTTAGGTTTCATGATGGAAATGGCTTCATGGGATGGAGGAATTTCTAGGACAGTACAATTTTTGGTGCCACAGGTGTGTTATCTGAAGGGATCTCACCCCAAGGTCATCTTTTTTATTATATTTCTTACAGATATAGCTAGGCTCTCTGCCCTAAACTCCTAAATACGGCATAAAATGCCGACAGCTTTCTGTGTTTTAAAAGGAGAAGTATGTGGGTGCCATTAAGCACTTACTCTCCCATCAAAGATATCAGCGTCTGCCACTTAAGGGATCCACAACCAAACTTGACTCATCTTTCCTTTTTTTTCCCACCACATTTATGTTACAGATATCATGAAGGGTTCATAAATGAGGGCCTTAGCAGAGAATGAGTCTGTATTGTGTGAAAAACTTAGCAAAATTACTGGTATTGTTTTACTGATTACACTACGTTATGCAGGGGTTTTTCTAGTAATCAGACTTATTATTTGACAGAAACAGTGTAGGTTCTCAGAGGAGGGAGGAAGAAAAACAGCCTTTGTCCATAGCCATGCAGTTCAATCAGCCATGAAACATAATTTTGACCTATTGCATTCCATATCTAGAACTTGTACCATTTAAAAAAATCAGTGAAGATTTAACAAGTGAACAAGTGTAAACTTTTTTTTTTACCTTTTGCAGAGTATTTCTGAAGAAATGTTTTATCAACTTAGTAACATGCTCCCCCAGATCTTCCGAGTATCATCAACACTCACTCTGACGTCCAAGCACTAAACCCTTATAGACATGCTGGCAGAAGACGATTGTTAAACTCGCCAGGAACTTGAGCTATGCTGGATTCTGTCAAGCAGAAGATGCCCAGAAAGAGAACCTGCAGCCCCAGCCACACTTCAAATCATGACATATGTCAGTTAAACCATTCCAAAACTTTATATGCTGCAGAGACTGCTAACTGGCCCCTACCTTAAACATTTGTTCTTGAAGTCTCTTTATGAAGCTCTTTTTTCCTACTATGTCCTACCTGTGAATGTTAATACATTAAAACTTTTTCTGTATCATCCATGAACACTTGCTACAGGAAACTGTTCACTGCATTTTCATGGAAACATTCAATTTTTCCAAAAGGCTTGAATCATGTAAGGGACAAGCCTTAAGCATATAAATAAAATCTTCCTTTGACTTTATTTGCCAAATCATAAAAAGCATTGAAGTGTGTGTCGCAAGTATGACGTTCTTGTGAAAATGGTTTTGTAGAAGCATAAATATATGAGACAAATGTACTTTCTTTCAAATTTGCCTCTTTCCAGACCGTATTTTTAAACTACTCTTTCTAAGGCTGTGCAAGTTAGAGTCAGAAAATGCTTTGGATTCCTTAGTTCCATCTCATCTTCCCTCTGTGACCTTGCCCTTGTCTATTAATAGCATTTCGTGGCTGAGAAAATAGTGTTCTTTGTTGCCAGCCTGATGTAAAGTTAGCCTAAACCAGCACCTGGCAGTATTTTAGTTCTCATCATCATTGTGAGAATCAGACAGTGAGACTCATCTCTACTTCCCTTCCTTCTCCCCACATTCTCAGCCTCCTTCACCATCCCTCTACTCTGTGTGTTCCTTGGCTGATAAGTCTGTCCCCATTCTGTCTCTGTTCTGTTTTCTCTCCTTTTTTTGTCATCTGGTACTGTACTACCTTCTCAAGTGCTGCATGTCACTTATTTATCCCACCTATAACATATTTGCTATGAATGGTGAGTCCGTTACACAAAGGCATTTACAAAAGCACACAGGTATTTAAAAAATCAATAGTTTCGTCAAATCCAAGTTGTATGAATGTTGTAACTGGCCAATTAAATGAAATGGAGAGCCTCGGGCGTCATAAAACGGCGTATCTTGATTATAAGAAACAGAAGTCACTCCATTAGTATACTTAAGTGTAATAACTGTTCTAGAAACCCTACTATTGGCATGCAAAATGCTTTTCCATGACAAAATGTGTCTTGATTTTCTACTTAAGGGAAAGGCATGTCCAGGTAACAACATGAAGGAGAGCACCCACTGCCGCAGCATGCCCATTAGGCACTAAAAACTTTCTAAATTCTTTGTCAGGGAGCTGGGTGATTCCACCAAGAAGGCGAGGGTTTTGCCCTTAGAGCCTATACCTTGGTGGAACTGTCTCTTAGGCACCACTGTTATCACTGAGACTGATTCTAATCAGAGCAAGGTGGACAGAGGCAGAAACCAGGGCATGACAGATTTGAAAGAAAGTACAGATCGTATGTTTTCATTCATAAACTGACAGGTCGAGTTGGAGGTGGCTGTTGTGGGTCAATAAAAGGAATTAAAAAACAAGCATTGAGAATCTTCACAGAATTCTGTAACGAATCCGAGAGAACAGCCAACAGCTTGCAGGGGGCAGCCAGGTATCGTGGTGGAAGAGCAAAGCTTCAACACGGAAGTCTAGTGAATGCTACTGTCCAATCCTTCCTTTGTCATCTCAAGGCTGTTTTATTAAGTTACTTTTATACACTGGTGGCTGTCACCTTTTATTAACTGGTGGGCCATGTGAAGGTACTATTTGGCCTATGAAATCAAGATAATATTAAGTGTTCATTTTTCACTTGGTACAGTATTATACAGAAGCAGCAAGATTGGGGGGGAGATGTTATATTACCACTGATTAAAACACACCAGACACCAAACTGATAACAAATATCTCATTTAAAATACTAATTGGATGCATTTAAATGGCGAGAGTGTTAGTGCCATAATAGAGGAAGTCTGGAGTTTTGTATTTGGACTGAGAAGGATGAGATGACAATCTTCGTCTGAGTGTCCTAGAGGGCTTCTCGGAGGGCAGCAGTTTCAAGCACTTCATGGATGATTTGCAGAAAGTCCCTTAACAGGCCGAGAAAGGGCATTTTAGCATTCTCCATCTGCGGGTTCCACATCTGCAGATTTATCCACCTGTGATCAAAAAATATTAGACAGAAACAAAAAAGAATAATGAAAAATCCAAAACAATACATTATAACAATTATTTCCATAGCATTTATATTGTATTAGGTATCTGTACTCGAGAGATGATTTACAGTATATGAGAGGACAGGTGTAGGTTGCAAATACTACACCATTTTATTTAAGGGTCTCGAACATCCAGGGATTTGATGTCTATGGGAGTCCCCTGCAAATACCAAGGGACGCTGTGTAAGGTGCAGATAGAAGCAGAAATAGATCGGAGGCAGTGATAAATGACCAGTAAGTGGAGAGAAGCGGACCACAAGAGTCTGTTGGGGGAGGGAGGAATTATCTCAGGGAGTTATAAGTTTTCTGTTTGCATCAACAATGAAATATTCCTAAATGGTCCTTAAAAGTGTGTTTTGGAAGTCAGGCGGCAGCACTGAGCCTGAGCTCCCCATTTTGTGCTGCCCTTTCCTTCCCCTGTGTCTGCTCTCAAATCACCACACCAAGCAAGGCTGGAATGTAACCTTTGATCTGGAAGCATGGCACTAGCCGTTCCTCAGCATGACAGCATGACCAGAATGGAAGAAATGCACAAACAAGAATTTCAACAAGAGGAGACTTAGCTTGCCCGGGAGCTGGCAGATCTCTCACGGACACTGTACCCCACCATCATCGGTACCACTTCACTTGGACCCTGGCTAATTCTCACAAGAGGAAAAAATGTTGTGCAAAGGAAAGATGAATTTACAAAACCATTCCTACTCTAGAAACTCTGAGGGAGAATTCGCAGAACTGTGTAGAAAGAACTGATCAAACAGAGAGTGGAGCCTCAGGACTATGTTTTAGTTTCCAGGTGAAGATGGTTACTTTTCTGTGACTCAGTTTTTTCATTTAGATGAAGTTGGACTGCTTTGCTCAGAAGGACTAACAACGGTATGATCATAATAAGTATGAAACAAAAAATATTTTATAAGACCTATTTGGAAAAATACTGTGTTTTCAGAACTTTTAAATCTGTGGTTTTTACCTTTTAAACATCTAAGAATCTTTCGTTCTCTTGCCGATATTTCTCTGAGATGTTTCTCTTAAACAATTGAAACGATTTAAGCCGTCTGTTTTTTGTTAAATCAAAGACATGTATGTGTGGAAATAAGTTTTTTTGTTCTGTTTTTTTTTTGAGTTGGAGTCTCACTCTGTCACCCAGACTGGAGTGCAGTGGCTGCTCCCGGCCACCGCAGCCTCGACCTGCTGGGCTCCGGCGATCCTTTCTCCTCAGCCTTCCAAGTAGCTGGAACTACAGGCGTGCGCTACCACGCCCGGCTAATTTTTGATTTATTGTAGAGATGAGGTCTCACCAAGTTGCCCAGGTGGGTCTCGAACCTGCGGGCTCAGGCAATCCACTCACCTCAGCCTCCCAAAGCACGGGATTACAGGCTGAGCCACCGAGTCCGGCGGAAATAAGTTTTTGATTAGCAAGTGATCTATAATATTATCACATAGAATTGTCATTGTATGGTTCTCACACATGGTATTATTGCATAAGTACATAGAATTATCGTTGTGTAATTCCAGGCAAATTTATAAAAACAAAACCTTGGCATTTGATTTAGCCTGTAGGTCTCATCTAAGTGAAATTTACTTTTTGTAAGATTCTTTAAATAGCTCAAAGACATCTTAAAAGAACGCTAATTCCAGGAATTCCCAAGCTGGGAACCACAACTTTTGACAGAAATATTTACATAAGTGTATATTACAAAGGGAGGGCAGAGATCAGGACAGTATAAGAAGCAGGATGACCCTGAGAATCCCATTCAATAAACAGCAAGTGTATACTGAGTTTCTATATGCAAAGGTACAGTGCAAGCAAGACTCAGTTATACAAAGGGGATGGGCCTTAAAAGTCAGAAAGACTTTATAAAGACTTAGCAAGCCTTTCTGTCACCTGTGATCCTGACAGTCTCTAATGACTAAGACAAAATCCCGAATAAAGCAGGGGACTGGAGGAGAGGCCTCCTGAGGTTCCCTGCAGGACCAATATGTGCTTTTGATGTTCTATTCAAATATACACAGCTAAAATCATTATGATACACTTTGTATCTCGCTGTTCTTTTCCTGTTTTCCCACGGGGAAAATTGTTTCTGACACATGTAAATCTAAGACTTATCAGGCTTTCTCGTGACTTAGCTGAAGCCCTTTATACTATTATATAGTCCATCTCATTAACTGAAGATTTTGTATCCATGAATTCACCTATTTACTAAAATTTATTTGTAACATCAAACCATCAACAAAAGCATGCAGTCATTTACAGAAACTAGTTGCATCACCCCAAACCACATCGATGCTGTAACTGACCCAGGGAGTGAAATGCCCTCGGCAGCCCTTGGGGGCCATTTGCAGACAGGTGTGGAACAGCAGAAAAACTGAGTTGCCTAACACACACATCCCCAGCTCCGATGGAGCAAAGCGACTCCCCTCCCTTCTTGCCGCAGTGTTTATAATGTAAATGAACGTCTTTTCTGTGGCCTCTTAAGTGTCATGTTTTTTGCATGTTTGTGCTTCTTTTTGGTGATTTTGCTGTTCACAGTGGTCCCAGTGTAGTGCTGAAGTGCTCTTCAGTGTTCCGAAGTGCAAGAAGGTTGTGATGTGTCTTGTGAAGAAAGTACACGGATGACAAAAGCTTTGTCCAGGTATGCAGCATAGTGCTGTTGGTCAAGAGGTCAATGTTAATGAACCAAAGGCACACATTAAGTAAGCTGTCTTTAAACAGAAGCACACATAAAATAAGTTAATGTATTGATCAGCTGATGAGAATATCACGGCCAGAAGCTTGCAAGAATCTAACCCTGTATTTCCCCGGGGTGCAGTGAGTTAGTATTCGCTAATTCAGTGATCACAGCCACTTTACAGAATGTAACTACTGTGAATAATAAGAGTTGATGATATGTGTCTTCTCTCACATGCAAGGGGGTATAAGTCCTATCTTTGGGTATCTTTGGCTCTTAGGGATCGAAACCTGAAACACATTATCAAAGAAGCAAACAGTCTTTCTGGAGATGTTTCGGAATTAACATCTGTCTGTCCTAGGTGAGGTGAGACATTTGTAGGAAGCAAACCTGTTGAAGGCCTTTCCCTCTTTCTCTCTCCCCTGCTGTCCAGCTTTCTTTCCTTTTTAGTAATGAATCCTGGTTTTCTGTTATCAGCTCATCTGTGTTCAACAATCTCTACTCTGAGCAACAGTATAGCATCAGAGATCAGGAGCATACAAACGCTGGCTCTCCAATTTATTTGCTGTGGCTTGTTACATTGGGCATATTACCTAACCCTCCTAAGCATGTTTCCTCATCTGTAAGCTAGGAAAAATTAATAATAGTATCTACCTCATTGAGTGGTTGGAAGGATTGCCTAAGAAAGTGAACACTACCTGGCATATAGTCATTCTATAAATATTTGGGGCTATTATCCTTCCTTCCTTCATGCCTTCCTGTCTCCCCTTCCTTCCTTCCTTCCTTCCTGTTTGACCTTTCTCCTTCTTCCCTTTCTTCCTTTTGCTAGATAGTAGCGATGCTAAGTCACTTAAAACACCATGTCCTCAAGAAGATTTCAGCCTAGTTGAGTTGGTAAGAGTCACAGTTCCAGCCAGCATATACTAAAGGTGTACTGTTAGTGCAGAATGAAGAGTACGCAGTGCTGTGGAAATCAAAACAGAAACATTAGCAAGGCATGGGGCCAGGAGAGATGTTGAGTCCCTTGAGAGCTGATGACTTAGCCCTGCCTTTCTCTGGCATTGAGTGGGTATTCCGAGAGCGCTCGCCACTCTCCACAGGTCAGGCACAAATCCTTCTGGCAGACAGCAGAATGCTACCTGTGCCAGCAGTGGCAACAGCTTCACATACAAAGGACAAGGCAGGTTAGAATGTCAGGAGGAAGTCACAGGGTAGGTGACTAACCCTGTATTTGAGGAGAACAGGAAGGACTATTATATTTTTATCAGGTGAACTTAGATTTTGGACATAACAATAGTGTGAAGTAGTTACAGAATTTAACTACTGTAATGGAGAAGTCGCCCCTGTCATGCTCCCCTGGTTCATCTCTGGCCACACTCTCGTCGGTGAACCGATAAGGATGTTTCCCGTCTTACAGATGACCCACTGAGGAAAGAGGATTCAATACTAGGAAGGTATAGAGAAGGTGCCATGGATGAAAGAAGGGGATTAGAACTCAGAAATCACTAGTCTACTTTGTGTGCATGAGGGCCGTGAGGGAGAAGGGGCAATAAGTGCTTTTCTTTGTTTTTGCTTTTTGGTTTTTTTTATTTTCTGTATTCAGAGAAATGTATTTGTTCTTCCTCTTCGAGGGCTTAATAGCAATGATTCCCCAGCAGCAATGAACACACCCAGCACTCATGTCATGATTTCTATCAATAATATCATTCTCTAACAAAGGATCACTTGGATAAGTGACTGGTTCGAAGGCAGGAGTGTGGAAATTATATGGGAGCTACAGTCCTTGTGGAGTCAGGGTATACCAACTTCTCAGTCCACTGATATAGTTTCCCCACCAGAAAGCACCTCCAAGTCTCCGTGTCCAGAGTTTTTATTGGATTTTCATTACCTAAGCTAGAGGATAGGTATTCCTAAATATAACTTGGCATGCACCTGTAAACAGTAAGGAAGAATTGGCTTTTCGCCTCCATTTATTTGGTTATTCAATTCTTCATTCATATCAAAATGAACTCATGCATATTTATTGCCTGCTTAGTATTATCATTTAATGCTAAGAACTTATTTTATTGCTCCAATTGTTGCGGTTTTGCCCACTGGGAGGTGTGGTATAATTTTAAAATATCTGGTCTTTATCCTGGTTTATTTCATAAGCTTCAGAAATTCTTGGAATTCATTGAATGATAAGAATGCCATTGTCATATTAATTGGAGGCCTCATGGCAGGGATCTCAACGTAGCTTCAGGATGGAGGTTGGTCTCCAGAAAGGCTAACCATGTAATTTACAGGATTGAAACCTGCAGCTGCCAGACCTTCTGAAAGGAAAGGGAGGCTAGAACTGGATTCTATCTCATGGGTTTTTTTTTTTTTAATCATCTTGGTGGCCAGGTGTGATGATGGCTCACACCTGTAATTCCAGCACGCTGGGAGGCCGAAAAGGGAGGGTTGCTTGAAACCAGGAGTTCAAGAGCAGCCTGGGCAACACAGCTAGACCTCATCTCTACCAAAAATAAAAAAATAAGTTGGGCATGGTGGTATGCGCCTATAGTCCTAGCTACTTGGGAGGCTGAGGTGGAAAGGTCACTTGAGCCCAGGAGGTGGAGTCTGCGGTGAGCTGTGGTCACACCACGGCACTACAGCCTGGGCCACAAAGTGAGACCACCAACTCAAAAAAAAAAAAAAAAAGCATTTTGGCTAGCATACTGACTCTTCAGTGTGAATTTTCTTTTATTGTGAAATAGTTAAAACGTATGAAAAAGTTAGAAGAATTATATAGCAAATACTCATGTATCTACTTATCTATATGAAGTATTTGTTAAAGCTTAATGTTTTGCCATATTTGTCTTAGGGATGCTTTAACACACACACACACACACACACACACACACACACACACACACACACACACACCATCACAAATACAGGGTGAACCACCTCCTTTTTGTTCCTCCCTACCTGTCTCCCTTCTGGTATCAGCTATTTCTGAGGAACAAACCACCCAAAACGTAGTGACCGAAACAATCAACTTTCATCCCACATGATTCTGTGGGTCCCCGAAGGAATCCTTCTGTCTCACCTGGACTCGTTCATCAGCTGTGGGCCACGTAGGCAGCTCTGATGATCCTGGCTGGGCTCTCACACGGGAGTAGATGACCTCAGCTAGGACAGCTGGCCTTTCCCTCCCTGGGTCTCATCCACCAGGAGGGTAGCCCAGACGTGTTCGCATAGTGGTGGCAGGGTTGGAAAAGAGAGACTGGCACATCATCCCTTCCACCACATTCAGTTAATCAAAGCAAGTGACACCGGCATCATCCCTGATTCAAGAGGTGGTGTCGCGGACTCTACATTTTGGTGAGAAATGCTGAAAAAGTCCAGTTTTAAGAGTGTGGACGCAGGATAAAGGGAAGCATTGGGAATATTTTTGCCATCAATCAATTTCTCTCTCTCTCTCTCTCTCCTTCCCACCCTGCCTTCAGCAGTAGCCACTTTCTTGACTTTGTTTTTCTTCATTCTCATGGTTTAGTTTATTGCTTTAATGCCTATCTATATAGTGTGGCCATAAGATGTGTAGAGTGTTGTATTGAGATCTCTGTCTTGTACCTATCACTCGAAAACTTGCTTTTTTAGAAAACTAATATCATGCTTTTGGGATTTAATCATGCTGATACACATATAGGTATGCTATTAATTTTACTTACAGTGTATCATTTTTTAATACTCTGAATTATATGCCTATAGTTCATTTTATTTATTCATTCATTCTCCTATTTATTGACAGTGAGGTTGCTTTATTTTTGTGTCATTTTATACTGTACTACAACAACCACATGTTTTTATTTATTTATCTATTTATTTATTTTTGAGTTGGAGTCTCACTCTGTCACCCAGACTGGATTGCAGTGGCCGCTGCCGGCCACTGCAGCCTCGACCTGCTGGGCTCTGGCGATCTTTCCACCTCAGCCTTCCAAGTAGCTGGAACTACAGGCGCACTACCACGCCCGGCTAATTTTTTTGATTTATTGTAGAGATGAGGTCTTGCCAAGTTGCCCAGGTGGGTCTTGAACCTGCAGGCTCAGGCAATCCACTCACCTCGGCCTCCCAAAGCGCTGGGATTACAGGCTGAGCCACCGAGCCCGGCCACCACATGCTTTTACGTAAATCATTGTGCACATATGTTAGAATTTCTCCAGGGTTTATATCTCTGAATAGATATTTGGGATTATAGAGTATGGACCTCGTCACAGTTAATACATAAATTCCTAATTTAACTCCAAAGTGGTTGCACCAAATTTCCTTTCTAATGGCAATGTATGAGCACCCCTTTTTCTCACTATCCTTTTAGAAACTAGGCAGGAATTTTCAAAAATGTTCATTTTGACTGTTCTGATCAGTATGAAACCGTATCTCGTTGTGTTTTGTTTTGCACTTCCCTGGTCGCTGGTGATGTTGAGCACCATGGCATATGCTTGTTGGTCATTTGGATTTACCTTTTTGTGAGTTGCCTATTGGAATCCCTTGTGCACTTTTTTCTCTTGGGTTATTTGTCTTTTCCATACTGATTGTGCGGAAGTTTTTTCTATATTGCACACATTAAACTTTTATAAGTTACTCTCGCAAATCTCTTTTCTCAGCTACTGTTTGTCTTTTTGCTTTTTTATTATGTTTTATTTTTCATGGAGGCTTTATATTTTAATGTAGCATAATGTATTACTCTTTTTCTTTACAGCTTAAACTTTTTTCTTTTAGTTAGGGTCTCACTCAGTCACCCAGGTTGAAGTGCAATGGCACAATCATGGCTCACCACAGCCTCAGCCTCCTGGGCTTAGGTGATCCTTCCATGTCAACTTCCTGTGTAGCTGGAACTACAGGCACTTACCAACCACACCCAGCCAATTTTTGTAGAGACAAGCTCTCACAGTGTCGCCTAGGCTGGTCTGAACTCCTGGATTCAAGCCATCCTCACACCTAGGTCTCCCAAAGTGCCCCAGATTTCTGGCTAGAAGACTGAATATGGGAGACAATAATAATAAAGATTTTAAAGTATCAGGAAAATCATGGAAAGAAAAGCTTGAAATCTACAACATAAAGTTGTTTATGAACTTCTGGCCTACCATAGAGATGCTCCAGTGTGGATCTGATCCTAAACAGTATTCCAAACACTTTGAGAACTTAACTACAGGATAGACCACCACTCAGATTTGATACTGTCCACTGAGTGGCACACTGGCAAGACAAATTCAAGTAACACTGTAAAGTTTTAAAAATGGAAGTGACATCGAAACCATAAAGCTCAAACATATGACTTGAAACAAACTGGTTGATTGCCTACTAACATTCTCCCTTGGATTGAAAAAAAAACCCAGTGTCTCAAACATAATAGTAAAAATGTCCTGGATACAATCTAAAATATTTGCCATGCAAAGAATCAGAAAAATCTCAGCTCCCAAAAGACAATCAACAGACATCAATTCTGAGATGACCGAGATGTTGGGATTATATAATAAAGATTTTAAATCAGGTATTGTAAAAATCCTTATTTAAATAAGTACAAACTCATTTGAAATTAGTGAAAACAAATTCTTAACAAAGAAATGGAGATGAAAGAGAAAAAAATGGGCATTTTAGAGCTAAAAAATATAATCTCCAAAATAAAAAACTCACTGAGTAGAATCAGAAGCAGAATCAAGATGACAAAGATGAGGCAGTGGTTGATGAACTTTAAGATATATTAGTAGAAGTTCTCCATGTAAACACAGAGGCAAAAAAACAAAAAGAAAAAAAAAGATGTGAGCCCCATGGTCATAAGAGAAAATATCAAAAAGTCAGAATATATGTTATTATATCCCAAAAGAAGAGGAGAAAGAATGTGATGCTGAAAACTATATATGTTTGAAGAAACATTGACTGAAAATTTCCCAAATGTAGTGAATGATACAAACCTACAGATTCAAGAAGTTCAGTGAACTCCAAACCATATAAACTCTAGGAAAGCTATACCCATAAACATAATCAAAATGCTGAAACTACAAAGAAAATATCTTGAAAACAGCCAAAGAAAGTCAACACATTACTCATAGGGTAACACCAGTTTGAATGATGACAAATTTCTCATCAGAAACCATAGAGGCCAGAATGAATCATTTTTTAAGTGCTAAAAGAAAAGACTGTCAACCCAGAATTCTATAGCCATTGAACATATTCTTTG
This sequence comes from Carlito syrichta, assembly GCF_000164805.1. Classification (NCBI taxonomy): domain Eukaryota; kingdom Metazoa; phylum Chordata; class Mammalia; order Primates; family Tarsiidae; genus Carlito; species Carlito syrichta. The sequence goes on along the minus strand of NW_007070626.1, from coordinate 216,675 downwards.
GGAATGAGGGTGAAATAAAGACATTGTCCAAGGAAAGAAAACTAAGAGAATTTATTGTCCCTGCTTTAAAAGTATTGCTAGAGAAAGTTCTTCAGATAAAAGGAAAATTACTTTCAGGAGGAAAATTGGAATATAAGCAATGAAGAAACAGCAATAGAAATCATAAATGTCTGTGTAAATATAATAGACTGTTTTCCTCTTGAGTACTTGAAAGTATATTTGATGATTGAAAGCAAAAAATATATATAACATTGTCTAATGAGGCGTTCAATATATACAGATGGAATGCAAAAAACCAACTAACTACAACATAATAGAGACCTATGTGGTGATACAATTTCTATATTCCACTAAAATGATAATATCAAGTCTAAATAGACTGTGGCGGGGGGAACCCCAAATTGTGAGACAAGACTGTGGTGCATTCAAGCAAATGAAAGAAGCCAAATAGCATCAAAGGGCTATTAGGTCACTACTGCTTCTTCCTCGTCTTCGAAAAATGCCACATGGACAGTTTGCCTCATGGACCATCCCTCTCACACACTCCCATATCTGATCACCAAATCCTCTTTATTATCTTTCAGATCAACTGATTTCTTTCCATTCCTTTCATGCCTTCATAATTAAGACCATCATTTCTTGCCTATCGACAGATTTCTTTCCATTCCATTCATGCCTTCATAATTAAGACCATCATTCTTGCCTATCTACCATGCTTCCAACTGGTTTCTCCAACTCTAATGTTGCCTCTTCTTCTTTCGTAATCCCACCATCGTTATCTAAAATTCAAATATCATCATGTTGTGTTCTCTCTTCAAACATGCCAGCTGCTCTCTCATTGCTTTTAAAATCATGAGGGTACTCTTTAAATCAGTTTGCAAGGACGTTCATAGTCTGTCTCCTGATTACCTCTCTGGCTTCCTGCATTGCCACTCTCAACCTCACCCTTCTAAACTATCTCCTTGAGTCCTGCATGGTAAAGACTTTAGACTTTGAAAGCTATATGTTCTCCATTGCAGCTACTCAACCCTTCAGCTGTAGTGCCATAGCACACACAGACAATACGTAATTTGAATGGTGGGACTATGTTCAAATAAAACTTTAATTGCAAAAATGGATGACTGGCTGGATTTGGTTTATAGGCTCTTATTTGGTGACTCCCTAAATCAAACAACTACACTACCTATAGATCGTGGACATGGCATTTTCTTTCATCTCTTGAGTACTGCACAATCTACTCTTGGAAATGTCTTCGTCACGCTACCTTCAGTTCATCACCAGGCCTCAACCATTACCACATGAATGTTTTTATCTGTTTATTTTTCTGGTTTCCCCCATTTGCCTGTAAGCTTTTCAAGGGCAGAAACTATCATGTCCACACTTCCATCTCTAGTGCCTGGCAGAGTACTTACAAGGCACGTATGGCCAGGTTCGGTGGCTCAGCCTGTAATCCCAGCACTTAGGGAGGTCAAGGCGAGTGGATTGCCTGTGCCCAGGGGTTCAAGACCAATCCGGGCAACTTGGCAAGACCTCATCTCTACAATAAGTAAAAAAATAGCCGGGCGTGGTAGTGCACACCTGTAGTTCCGGCTACTTGGAAGTCTGAGGTGAAAGGATCGCCTGAGCCCAGTAGGTTGACGCTGGGGTGGCCGTGAGTGTGCCATGGCACTCCAGCCTGGGTGACAGAGTGAGACATAAGAAAGAAAGAAAGAAAGAAAGAAAGAAAGAAAGAAAGAAAGAAAGAAAGAAAGAAAGAAAGAAAGAAAGAAAGAAAGAAAGAAAGAAAGAAAGAAAGAAAGAAAGAAAGAAAGAAAGAAAGAAAGAAAGAAAGAAAGAAGAAGAAAGAAGAAAGAAGAAGAAAGAAAGAAAGAAAGAAAGAAAGAAAGAAAGAAAGAAAGAAAGAAAGAAAGAAAAGCACAAATGGCTCTCAACAAAACCGCTATATTTTCTATTAGGTGAATAGAAGGCCACTGGCCCTCTGGCTGACCCAGTCCTAGTCTTAATACTTTAGGGCTGAGAAAACATTGTTTGACTAGGTAGTTGTATGTTCATGGAAGCTCTGATCTGTTTTGGACAAGTCATCCCTTCCTTTTGGCCTGGCTTCTTCTCCCAAGGCAGTAGAGGTCTGAAATTAAGGACCGACCACTGTGTCTCTTCTGGGGTAGCACCCATTTTATTCACCGGGCATCTTAGAGTCCTCAACTCTGTCTGATCCCACTTCCGACAGGCGCTCTCAGCCACTGATTTTAAAAATAAGAGCCCCGGGGGGAAATTGCTACATCTCTTTCCAAATGTTGTTGTGAATGCCAAAAGCAGTGGACAAAAAGCCACTTGTGGTGAAGGGTGGAGCAACCACCATTCAGCCAGTCATCCCAGGGACTCTCCCTGCCTGTTCACTGTCCTCCCCTTTCAGCCCGTCCCCAATAACATGCAAAGGGATGCACTTTTTGGCCCAGTCATCAGGTAATTAAGTCGCAGAAGGGTCTTACTTGCTAGAGGCTCAACCACATGTCCAGTTCTGAACGAGGGCTAAATCTCAGATAAAGACCTAGACCCTTCCTGCAGGACCTTACAGTCTAGCTGAAGAAACAAGAAAAGTCAATATAAACTTAGAAATGAGCAAAAATGCAACTTATTCGTTCACTTTTTTAAGTGCCTACTCTGAGCCAAGTACGGTGTGGGATACTGAGTTACAAGGATGAAAAAGACTGGTCTCTTCCCTCAAGGAACTGTCAGTCTACTAAAATTTATGCCAAAGTAAGAATATTATACGAGCACAGAGGTCTTCAGTCCACTGAATCAGAGCTGATATGCCCACTGTTCAAATGTTCTGTGGTCTCTTGGGAACATAAGACTTCTGTGCCATACTTGGAGTCCTTTTTGAGACTTGGAGCCCTGGAGCTCTGGGGTCTGGGCTCAAGCCTGCTATTACCCTTTCTGTGGTCCCTACCACTCTTAGAACCAGAAATCATTGATTCTGCAGAGGGTTTAGAGTCTGAAGAAATCAACAAAGGCTGCAGCTTTTAGAGAGGTGGGACCGGAACTGGTCTTGAGAAAAGTATGACATAGAGAAGAGCAGGAGGAAAAGAATATTTCAATTAGAAAAAATGGCATGGCCAAAGGTTTAGAGGACTATTATGGAGGATGGAGGGGAGAGCTGAGTAGCGGGAGGTGAAATAAGGCTAGAGAGAAAATGAAAAATCATATTACGGAAGATACTGAAGATTCAAAGTTTAACTCCAAGGGGGGAGATTATTACACCTTTCTTCTCTTGAGCTATAATTCACACACCATGAAACTCTTCCTTTTAAAGTATAAATTTCAATGGTTTTAAGTATATTCGCAAGGTTATGTAACCATTGCAATCTAATTCCAGAACAGATAATATCCTTCCGAATATTTCTGAACAGTGAGTTCACAGGATAAAATTGGATTTCAAGCAGATTATCCTAGCTACAAGAGCAGGAATGATTATGTGGGACACAGACTTGGACATGGAGGCAAGCCAACAGACTCAGTGTCTTGGGTCCTGTACCAGAATAGGTAGGTCACAGTGCCACCTCCTTTCTTTTTCTTTTCTTTTTTTTTGAGTTAGAGTCTCACTCTGTTGCCCAGACTGGAGTGCAGTGGCATGCTCACAGCCACTGCAGCCTTGACCCACTGGACTCAGTCGATCCTTCCACCTCTGCCTTCCAAGTAGTCGGAACCACAGGCGTGCACCACCATGCCCGGCTAATTTTTCTTGATTTATTGTAGAGACGAGGTCTCACCAAGTTGCTCAGGCTGGTCTCGAACCCCTGGGCTCAGGCAATCCTCTTGCCTTGGCCTCCCAAAGTGCTAGGATTACAGGCTTGAGTCACCACGCCTGGCGAGTTTTATACTTTGCTAAGCATTTTCACATCTGTTAGCTCACTGGAACCTGAAGCTGAGAAAGCAGAAATGCCCCCAAAACTTTGAAGAATCAATGATTTCTGGTTCTAAGAGTGGTAGGGACCATAGAAAGAGTAATGGCAGGCTTGAGCCCAGACCCCAGAGCTCTAGGGCTCCAAGTCTCAAAAAGAACTCCAAGTATGGCACAGAAGTCTTCTGTTCCCAAGAGTCCACAGAACATTTGAACGGTGAGCATATCAGCTCTGATTCAGTGAACTGAAGACCAGGAGAGGTTCTCCTAAGCATTGTTCTCTGCATAAAACTCCTGGGATTTTGCCTTATCCTCAGGGGATGAAGGAGCCCCAATAATGGTTAAACTACGTTAAACCACCAGCTGGGCAAGGTGAGGCTCAAAGTTCCATGGAAAAAAGTTGAAGTATTGTGTCAGTTCTTGAATGCTTATATACCCTAATGGTTAATAGCACAGATTCTGGTGCTTGACTGACAGAAATTGAACCTTGACTCTATTTATTAGCTGTAGGACATTGGGCATATTACTTAACCTTTCTGTATCTAGGTCTCCTTGAAATGGGTATAATGAGAGTCAACTACCTTATAGTATTGTTCTGAGGATTAAATGAATGAACATGTGTAAAATACTTATAACACTGCCTGGCACATAATAAGTGCTATGTAAGGGGTTGCTTTTTGTTATTAATAAGTGAGATAAGAATAAATTATTGGGGCAAGGTGTCAGAGTGTTGTCCTATAAAGGAGAACTATTGGATGGAAACAAGGGTGGGGAAAAGTTTAGAGGGAGCATGAAGAAGAAAAAAATTTAAATATAAGGGTAATAGTAAGCATGACTTTTAAGATTTAATTAATTTATTAATTTATTAAGTTATTAAGTTATTTATTTATTTTTGAGTTGGAGTCTCACTCTGTCGCCCAGACTGGAGTGCAGCGGCCGCTCCCGGCCACCGCAGCCTCGACCCGCTGTGCTCCGGCGATCCTTCTGCCTCCGCCTTCTGAGTAGCCAGAATTACAGGCATGCGCTTCCATGCCCGGCTGATTTTTTGATTGATTGTAGAGAGGAGGTCTCACTGCCCAGGCGGGTCTCGAACCCGCGGGCTCAGGCAATCCGCTCACCTCAGCCTCCCAAAGGCACAGGATTACAGGCTGAGCCACCGAGCCCGGCTAGATTTAATTTATTTTTATTGACAAGCGTTATGCATATTTATGTGTATAACATGTTTAGATAGACGTACACATTGTATAAAAGCTAAATCAAGCTAATTAATACTGAAACTGGGCTGGATTAAAAAATGTGGCACATATACATGATGGAATATTATGCAGCCATGAAGAGAGACAAAATGGTGTCCTTCGCAGCAACTTGGGTGGATTTGGAGTCTATCATACTCAGTGGTCTGTCGCAGAAACAAAGGACGGAGTACCACATCTTTTCACTCGTAAGCGGACCCTGAACACGTACCATGATACCACAAACAAGGGATTGGCAGTAGTGGGACACTGCCAGGAAGGTGTGGAGGCACAGAACATCAATAAAAGTGACTAATCCAGGTGAAGTGAGGTCCAATGGGAGGCCCAAACCTTCAGCTGTACCTAAGCCACTTATGTATGCAATCCTGGTTTGTACACTACAACTTAAAAAAAATAAAATTTAAAAAAATTTAAAAGCGAATTAACATATCTGCTGACTTACACACCTTTTTTTGTAAGAATATGTAAAATTAACTCTGTTGCCAATTTTCAAGTATACAGTTTTATAAACTGTGGTTACCATGTTGTACAATAGATCTCCTGAATGTATTCCCCTAACTGAAATTTTGTGTTCTTTCTCCAACTTCTCTCTAATGCTCTCCTCTCACCGAGGCCCTGGTTTTTACCATTTTACTCTCTGTTTCTATGAGTTCAACTTTTTAAGATTCCCCAAACGAATGAGATCCGGCAGCATTTTCCTTTCTGTATGTTGCTCATTTCACTCAGCATAAGGTTCTCCAAGTTCATGCACGTTGTTGCAAATGACAAGATTGCCTTCTCTTGTCAGACTGAATAATATTCCATTGTCTATATACCATATTTTTTGTACATTCATCCGTTAATGAACGCTTAGGTTGACTCCATATCTTGATTATGGTGAACAGTTTTGCAGTGAACATGGGAGTGCAGATATCTTTCTGAGAAACCGAGTTCATTTCCTTTGGATATATACCTAGATGTTGGGTTCTGAGTTGTATGATAGTTCTATTTTTAATGTTTGAAGAAACTGTCTAGTGTTTGCCACAATGTCTGTGCTAATTTACATCCCTACCAAAAGTGTACAAGGGCTCTCTTTTCTCCACGCCCTCACCAACACTTGTCGTTTGTCTTTTTTTATAATAGCCAGCCTAGCATGTGTGAGGTGCAACCTATTGTGGTTTTAATTTTCATTTCTCTGATGATGACTGATTTTAAGCAACTTCATATACATGTTGATCATTTATACGTCTCTTTATTTTATGGTTTTGGAACCTAAATAAATTTTATTTATTTATTTTCCCTTTTTTTAATTATAAAGATGTGGGGTACAATTGAGGGTTAAGTATACAGACGTTGATTATGCAGTTACCCTTGTTGATGAGGTATGCCCCTCCCTCCCCTAGCAGTTTCCCTCAACTATACGTCTCTTTAAAGAAATGTCTATTCAGGTTCTTTGCCCATTTGTAAGTTGGGTTATTTGGGTTCTTACTATTGAGTTGTTTTAGTTCCTTACACATTTTGACTGTTAACCCTTTGCCAGTTGTGTAGTTCCCAAATATTTTCTCCCATTCTGTAGGTTGTCTCTTTACTTTGTTGGCTGTTCTCCATGCATAAGCTTTTTAGTTTGCTACAATCCCTTTTGTTGATTTTTGTTTTTGTTGCCTGTGCTTGTGGGGGAAGATGCAAAAAAATCTTTGCTCAGACCAATAGTCCCAAGCTGTTTTGGTTACTGTGGTTTTATTGTAGATTTTGAGATCCAGTAGTGTGATACCCCGGCTTTCTTCCTTTTGCTCAAAATTACTTTGGCTACCCAGGATACTTGGTGGTTCCATGCAAATTTTGGAATTCTTTTTTTCTACTTTTGTGGAAATGCCACTGGAGTTTTGATAGGAATTTCAATAGATCTCAGATCACTTTGGGTAATGTGAACATTTTAACAATATTAATTCTTCCAATCCATAAACACAGGATATGTTTTATCTTTATATCTTTTCTTCAATTTATTTCATCAACATTTTATAGTTTTTAGTGTGTAGATTTTTCAACTCTTTGCTTCAATTTACTCCTAAGAATTTTTTAATATTATTGTAAACGAAATTGGTTTCTTGATTTATTTTTTTGGATAGTTTATTGTTAGTATATAGAAACGCTACTCTACTGATGTTTATATTGATTGTGTAGCCTGCAACTTTACTGAATTCATTTATTAGTTCTAGCAGGGTTTTGGGATGGAGTCTTTCGGGTTATCGCTAGATATAAGATCATGTCATCTGCTTTCGGGTTATCGCTAGATATAAGATCATGTCATCTGCTTAAAGTTAGATATAAGATCATAACTTTAATTTCTAAGGATGAAAACTTAAAGTAGATAACCATTTAGACATAATAAAGAAAGGACAGGAAATTTTTTAAAAATGATAAATAATGGTAGAGAGATAGGTTATTTGACAGATAATAGGTAGGGATATAGATAGATAGATAGATAAAATAGATAAGTATAGATGATAGATAGATATAGAAATAGATAGATATAGATGATAGATAGGTGGTAAATATATGACTGATAGATAGGAAATAAGAGATAGAGAAGCAAATATATCTAGAAAATAGTGGCAAAAATTAACTGATAAAAATGAGAGGGAAACAACTGATACAGACCGATGATAACACAGAATTAAATATAAAAATAATGTTTAATGCTAAACAGGTCAGAAGAAACAACATAAAGGGAAGACAAAAGGGAGGGAGGTGGTAAGAACTAGGTCAGGAGGGATTGAATGGCTTCCTATCTGTGGGATGGAGGGACTTTCCATCCCAGGCCCCCGCCCCGCCTCCTCTCTGCCCAGCCTCCTCAGGCAGCAGTTCAGCTTCGTAGTCTCTGACATCCAGACCACGTTCCTCTTTTCCTCCACTTAGGAACTCCCTGTTCTCTGTTCTGAACAGTTCGGACATCTAGTTTCTTCTCTCTGGCTTTCTCGTTGTTTTGTGTGTGCAGTTCTTTGTCTCCATTCCAGAAGACTCTCTCCCCAACTGTGGGTCTATCATGAGAGAGTGGGTCTATCATTCCACTTTTAGTATCCTACCCAGTGTGGGGCTAAAAGAAAATGTGTTGAAAGATGGTTCTTGTATAAAAATTGGGCCAGTAGGGGCACACCAGTCTCCAGCTACCCCTGTCACCACCCTGTAGGACATCATCAATTATTCCTGAAAGGGTCATCTCCTAAAGCATAAGCTATAGGGAACTTGTCTAGCCTGCATTGGCACAGAAAATATGTATTCCCCCTCTGTGCTTCTTAAGGGCCCACACCTTTTCCACAACTCTGCATTTTCCTGTACATAATTATTCTCCCGTACAAAATTGTGAGCTCCCAGAGGGTAGAGGCTATGTGGTTAGAGTTGCAAAAATGTTATCAGATGCACAGAAGCTTGGACTCTACATCTACCACTTCCAACCACCTGAAAATGTCCACCATCTTGTAGTTTATGTAGTTGGTCCTGAGAACAGAAACTGTGTGGTAAGAAGAAGGGAGATTTGGGTACAAGAAAAGAGACATTAGAATTTCCATTACACATGTCCTGAATATAGGCCAGGGGCCCTGTTAGGATCCAGAGAGTTCTGGTCATCTTGGTCAAAGGAAACTCCCCCAGACTGATCTAAACCAGTTCTTTTCCTCCTAGACAAGAGGAAGGAAAAGTTTCATTCGTGACCACAGAGAAATGAAAGTCTTCCTCACTAATTATATACAATTTACAGCAGAGCATTTCATTTGGTGCTCGGAAGGCTGTAATCGTTGGAATTACCCTTGTTCCTCTTCCTCTGTAAAGGGCAAGAGCTGAGAAGCGCTCTGTGATTATGTGTCAGGGAATGACATCTCCATGCCAAACTCGCCCAGCTTTGGTTTTGTGAGTGTGTATGTGTGTGTGTGTGCGTGTGTGTGTGTGTGTTCGTGTGTGTGTGTGCGCGCGCATGCACGCATGTGCGTGCGATCTCACACGTACATGTGTCTCCTTCCAGAGCCAAGATGACCCCATGTCCTTGCATGGTGGCTCAATTTATTAGGAATGGATTTTAGTGCTTTTGCCATTTTACCCATCCTTTGGGGGAAGAAAGAAGAAAGAAATGAAAGAAAAGAAAGAAGGGAAAACAGAAAGAGAAGCAGTTTCAATGAAGAACTGAAGAGTAGCATTTGAGGCCTAAAATGAAAGGATTTGCTACCTATATTAGTTATCTATTTCTGTGTAACAAATTAATCCAAAACTCGACCCACAACTTCACACGTGGAATGAGAACTCCCGTAAGAACAAAGCAGAAAAACAGAAGTGGGTTGGGCTGTGATGTACTGATGGTTATTGCAGGCCAAGAGATGAGAACTGGAAGTCACACACTTCTGAATCACGAAGATAAGTGCTGCCACGTGGAGATATGTGGTGCTTGGTTCTCCTAGGAGATTTGCAGCAGAAGCCCTGGGTAGGGTGGCACGCAATATGAAATAGTAGAAACCCTAAGTTTAGGGTTGCAAATTTTTTCTGTAAAGAGTCAAATGGTCAATATTTTTAGGTTTTGTGAGCCATCTGACTTCTGTTATAACCACTCAACCCTGCAAAAGTAGAAATCTACGATGTGTCAACGAACAGACATGGCTATGTTCCAATAAAAAATTAGAAAAACAGGCATAGGGTTGAATTTGCCTGGCAGGCCATAGTTTGCTGAACTCTGCTCTGAGTGATTTATTATGGTGAAATCTCGTTTTGAAAAGCTTGAAACTTTTAGAATAAGTGCAGGATCCGAAGGAAGGAACAGAAAGGGAAGAGGAAGGAGAGGTAGAAAAGAACTACAGCTGTTTTTAGAACAGGGATGACTTAGAGCATCTGGGTCTACCTATGACCCAGGTACTCGAGGTGTAAACACCCTAGTTTGAGTCATTTTTGGATAAACTTAAGAAAGTCTATAAATGAAAGGATTTTCTACCTGTATTAGTATCCTGCTATTTAAGAAAAATAATTAAATAAAGGCCAGGCACAGTGACTCAAGCCTGTAATCCCAGTACTTCGGGAGGCTAAGGCAGGAGAATCACTTGAGCCCAGGATTTTGAGACCAGCCTGGGCAACACAGTGAGACCTCGTCTCTACCAAAAATAAAAAAATGAGCCAGGTGTGGTGGTGTGCACTTGTAGTCCCAGCTATTCAGGAGGATGAGGTGGGAGGACCTCCTGAGCCCACTCAGTTTAGGCTGTGGTGAGCTGTGATTATGCCAGGGCAACAGAATGAAACCCTGACTCAAAACAAAGGAAAAACATTAGAGAAGCCTCCAGAAGGGCTTTGAGTAATCGAGAAAGAAGCAGTTTCAATGAAGAACTGAAGAGTAACATTTGAGGCCTAAAATGAAAGGATTTGCTATCTGTATTAGTTATCTATTTCTGTGTAACAAATTAATCCAAAACCTAGTGATGCAAAGCAAAAAAAAGTATTTTTGCTCTCCAATAGTTTCTGTGGGCCAGGATTTCAAGAGTGGCTTGGTCAGGTGGCCTAGCTCACGGTTTCTCATGAAATACAGTCAGAGGTCAGCCAAAGGTTTCACCTGCCCATCAAAAGGGTGGTTGCAGTGAGAATCCCCTCTACTCCACACAGGCTCTCCATACACTGCTTGTGTGTCCTCACAACATGGCTGCTAGCTTCCTCCAGAGCAGTGATCTGAGAAAACAAGACAGATGCTTCGATGCCCTTCATCCACCAGCCTCTGAGGAATCCCATCACTTCCACCATATTCTGTGGGTCACAAAATCCAGCCCTGATTCAGTGTGAGGGGAAAGCTAAGCAAGGGTATAAACACCATGTGGCAAGGATCCGTGAGTTCCTCTTAGAGTAATTTTAGGAGAGGTAAAATCATCTCTGGCTTGGAGCCTGGCTACCTAACCACTCTGGTAACAAAGAGAGCTGAAAGGTGAAGCTCTGGTCTGCGAGGGTCTAGGAATTTGCATTCGTTGAATATATTTGACTAAATGAAGGAAACAAGCACCTAACTTAAAATCATTTAAGCAACAGTGTTTCTCTCACTTAAGGGAGAGTCTAGAGGTGGGAGGGGTCGGGGCTGGTAAATTCAGCAGTTTGATGACATCAGACTCTTGTTCATTCTTTCTGCAGTTTTCTGGGCTTTTCCTTCATGGTCACAAGGCGGTTGCCATAGCCCACATTTCATCCTTACACAATTGCATGTGAAAGCAGAAAGAAGGAAGGAATATCAGTTGGGTTGCTGACTAGCAGTGCTGGCCATATAGTGCTGATATATATGAACATGTGAGACACGGAACTTGGTAATTCTGTAAATTTGGTGTAATTTGGTGAAACGGTTTACTTGTAACTTTTCTAAAATCACAGGCTCTTAAAGATGACCAGGTCTAACCTCTACTTGATGTGTCTTCTAGCATGTACAGGGAACATAGCTACATACCAAGATTTTCTTTCGTGGTAGTAAATCAGTGTGGACACCCTACATATGTAACAGAACATTTGACCAAAGTGCAGAATTGTAAGAAATGGAAAAGTTAAGGCCAAGCTATTTGGGGGACAATACCTGAGTCCATGACTGGGAGCAGGAACTTTGTAAGCACATTAAAGGACTGCTTCAGTCACTCTCTATCACATAGATGGATGTCTCATCTCCTGTACCCTTTAAAATGAATACTAGGAGAGGCACATCCCACAAGTGACTTTCAGTCTTACAGTGAAACCCAAAATTGGATGACTAAGATTCAGGAGTAAAAGTTACCAGGGGAGAGATTCCCAGTTTAATACTTGCAAGAATATATATATTTATATATATATATATATATTTTTTTTTTGAGTTGGAGTCTCACTCTATCACCCAGACTGGAGTGCAGTGGCCACTCCCGGCCACTGCAGCCTCGACTTGCTGGGCTCCGGCGATCCTTCCGCCTCAGCCTTCCAAGGACCTGGAACTACAGGCACGCGCTACCACTCCTGGCTAGTTTTTTTGATTATTGTAGAGATGAGGTCTCGCCAAGTTGCCCAGGCGGGTCTCGAACCCGCGGGCTCAGGCAATTCACTCACTTCAGCCTCCCAAAGCACGGGATTACAGGCTGAGCCACCGAGCCCGGCTAGAATATATATTTTTTAACAATTAGAAAAATCTGGCCAGGTATGGTGGCTTATACATGTAATCCCAGTACTTAGATAGGCCAAAGTAGAAGGATTGCTTAAGCCCAGGAGTTCAAGACTAGCCTGGGTAACATAGCATGACTTCATCTCTACAAAAAAAAAAAGAAAAAAATTTAAAAATGAGCTGGGCATGGTGGTGTGCACCTGTAGTCCCAGCTACTCAGAAGGCTGAGGTGGAAGGACCACCTGAGCTCAAAATTTCAAGGCTGTGGTGAACTATGATTGTGCCACTGCACCCTAGCCTGGGTGACAGAGTGAGACTCCAACTCAAAAAAAAGAAAAGAAAAGTAAAATCCAATAGTAAATTTTCTTTGCAGGATGGTGTCTGAGCCAAAGCTATACATTAACCTATAAAAGATCTTATATTGAGGATTCTTGTAAAGGATGAAAAGTTGCATAACATAGCCACCAAACTCCCTCCTCCAAAATCAATTATTCTATATTTATTGCCGGAATTTCTTCCCAATGTCAAGACTAAACCTATTTTGTTGGGCTTTCAACCTATTTCATGAAGTCATAGAATATCAGAGCTGATATGACTTTAGAGACTATGTGTCCCTAGTGCTGCTGTTAATGTAGAATCAATATTTTACGAACGTCCTTTTGTTATGCAGAAACTTTCTTAACTCATAATTTACAAATGCACTGTATCTGTTTCCTGTTGCTGCTATAACAGATCACATGTATCCAGTGGCTTAAAACAACACAGACTTACTATCTTACGGTTCTGTAGCTTAGAGATCCAACATGGGTCTCAATGGACTAAAATCAAGACGGCAGTATAGCTGCATTCTTTTCTGGAGATGCTACAGGAGAATCCATTTCTTTGCTTTCCTGCTTCTACAGGCTACCCATACTCCTTGACTCATGACCTGCTCTCTCCAGTTTCACAGCCAAAAACAACTCATCACTCTGTGCCTGTGTTTGGTGGTCATATCTTCCTCGAACTCTTTTCTGCCTCTTTCTCCCATGTTAAAAAGACCCTTGTCCTTAAACACTGAGCCCACCTGAATAATCCAGGACAATCTCCCATCTCTGAATCCTTAACTTGATCACACATGCAATATCCCTTTTTACAAGGTAACATTCCCAGGTTCCGGGAATTGGAACATGGACATCTTTGTGAAGGTTGGGAGGAGCAAGCATTATTTTATCTAACACTGCCATGGATTGTTCCAGCACCATCTACTGAATTACCTTGGCATCTCTGCTGAAATCAGTGGTCCATATATATGTGAATCTATTTCTGAATTCTATCAGTTGCATTGATCTGTATATCAATCTTACACCAGTACCACACTCTCTTGATTTCTGCAGCCTTATAGATGTCTTGAAACCAGATCATGTTAATTTTCCAACTAACACTATCTGTTCTTCTCTTTCACGATTTTTTTTGTGTAGCTATTTTAGACCTTTCATTTTCTATAAATTTTAGAGTCAAATTGTCTATAAGAAGCCTTCATGGAGTTTTTTAAATAGCTTTATTGAGACACAATCTGTATCTTATAAAAGTTTGTCTTAAGTATAAAATTCAAAGAGTTTTAGTAAATTTACAGAATTGTGCAGCCATCGCCATAATTCAATTTTAAAACATTTCATCATCCTGAAAAGACCCCTCGTGTCCATCTGCAGAGACTGTCTTTTCTCATTCCCAGTCTCTGGCAACCACTAATCTACTTTCTATCTCTACAAATGTGCCTTTTAGGACATTTTATGTAAACAGAATCATACAACATGTGACTTTTTTTTTGGCCGAGCTTTTCTTTTTAGCATAATGTTTTAGCTTTTCCATCATATACCATGTGTCAGCACTTTGTAACAGTTTATTGTCCCATAGTAATTCATTGTGAGAGTAAACCACACTTTGTTTATCAATTCACCAATTGATGGGTATTTTATTGTTTCCACTTCTGGATGACAATGAACAATGCTGCTATGAACATTCATATACTTGTCTTTTTTGTGGGTACATGTTTTCACTTCTGTTGGGTAGATATCTTGGCGTGGTCATATGGTAAATTTGTGTTTAACTTTTTGAGGAATTGCTAAGCAATACTTTGAGGGTGTGTCATTTTATATTCCCACTAGGGAGTTCCAGTTTTTCTATAACCTCACAAATGCTTTTTTTTTTTGGTTACAGAGTCATTCTAGTGGGTAGTTTTAATTTGCTTCTCTCTAATGACCCTAACGCATTTTTCCAGTTCTTTTTAGGTCATTCATATGTCTTCTTTGGTAAAACATTTGTACAATTTACCCATTTTATTATTGAGTGTTTGTCTTCTAATAACTGATTGGCAAGAGTTCTTTATTATTCTGGGTATAAGTTCTTTATCAAATATATGATTGGCAAATATTTTCCCCAAGTCTGTTGTCTAAATCTATATTCTTGCATGTGGGCATCCAACTGTCTTAGAGCTATTTATTGAAAAGACTATTTCTCCCCCCCCATTAAATTTCCTTGGCATCTTTGTCTACAATCAACTGACATAAATGAGTTTATTTTTGGACCGTCAATACTGTTTCATTGATCTATAGATCTATGCTTAGGTTTGCAAGAAATTTTAAAACTTACTACAAAGTTACTATAAACAAGATGGTAAGTTTTTTAAATCAAGAGGTTATATAATTTTATTCTTTTTAATTAGTTTTTGAAATCATAAGTTCTCCAATTGTATCCTTTTTAATTAGGGTCCTATGTACTTCCTTATAAATTCTAGCATTCGATTGTCCTTTTCTGGGGGAAAAAAATCTAGCTGAAATTTTGATAGGGATTACATTGACTCTATCAATTAATGTCACTAATACTGAGTCTTGCAATCAATGACCAAAGATGTAATAGTCACAGTTCTTCAGAGGAACAGAACCAACATGACCTATGTATGGGAGAGAGCGGTTTTTGTTTGTTTGTTTTGTTCCATTTTGTTTTTGCGAAATTGTTTCACACTGTTCTAGAGGCTGGCAAATCCAACACCTCAGCATCTGGAGAGTGGGTGGGCAGCCTGGAGATCCAGAGACGGGCTGATGTTGCATGTCAAGTCAGAAGACCGTCTGTGGCCAAATTTCTTCTTGCTCTTGGGAAGTCCATCTTTTTCTTCTATTCGGGTCTTTGAATGAATGAGACCTACTCACTGGATAAAGGGCAATATTACTCAATGTTTATCCATTTAAATGTTAGACTCATCCTGAAACAGCTTCACAGGAACTTCCAGAATCATGTTTGACCAATTGTCTGGGCACTGTGGCCCAATCAAGTTGACCCACAAAATTAACGATCACTAGTGTCTGTTCGTTGCCTTAAATCTTTTAACATTTCTTTTTTTTTTTTTGAGTTGGAGTCTCACTCTGTCGCCCAGACTGGAGTGCAGTGGCCGCTCCTGGCCACCGCAGTCTCGCCTGCTGGGCTCCGGCGATCCTTCCGCCTCAGCCTTTCAGGTAGCTGGAACTACAGGTGCACGCTACCACGCCCGGCTGATTTTTGATTTATTGTAGAGATGAGGTCTCACCAAGTTACCCAGGCGGGTCTCGAACATTTCTTTCAGCAATGCTGTGTAATTTTCAGTGTATACATTTTGAATGTCTTTGCTTGAATTTATTCTTAAGTATTATATTCTTTTGGTGCTATTGTGAATAAAACTCTTTTCTTAATTTTATTTATAGACTGTTCATTGAGTACCAGTTTTGTTGTTGTTGGTAACTTCTTGGGATTTCTTTCCCTAAAGAATCATACTAACTGCAAATAAAAACAGTTTTTCTTCTTGTTCTCAAATAGGAATAACTTTGACTTCTTTTTCTTGCCTAATTGCACTATCTAGAACCTTCGCTACAATGTTGAATAGAAGCAGTAAGAGCAAATATGTTTGCCTTGTTCCTAATATCAGGGTGAACGTATTTAATTGTTCACCATTAAAGATAATGCTAGCATAGGGTTTTCACTAGATGCCCTTTACCAAGTTGAGGGAGTTCTGGTTTATTCTTGCTTTTTGAGAGTTTTTTAAAAAATTAGCAATGATATTGATTTTGTTAAATGCTTTCTCTGCATATGTTGAGATAATCATAATCTTTTTAGTTTGTTAAATGGTAGTTTACACTGATTTTTGAATGTTCAATAGGATTGCATTCATGGGAAAAATCCTACTCAGTTATGATGTGTTATCCTTTTATATGCATTATTATAATTGATTTGTTAAAAATTTGTTAAGATTGTTTTCATCTATGCACATGAAGGATATTTGTCTAGATGTATTGTTGCTGTTTTAATTCTAGCATCTTTATCTGGTTTTGGTGATAATGCTGACCTCATAGAATGATTTGAGAAGTATTTCATCTTCATCAATTTTCTGAAGGAGTTTGTGTAGAACAGATATTATTTCTTCCTTAAACGTTTAATAAAATTTGCCAGTGAAGCCAGAATATAATTTGGTAAATGTACTCTGTGCCCTTGAAAATAATGGGTATTTTATCACTCTATAATTTTCCATTAGGTCAGATTGGTTGATGGTCTTCTCTGTTGCTACTGATTTTCAGTCAACTTGTGCTATGAATTATTGAGAGAGAGTATTGAAATCTCTGACTGTAATTGTGAATTAATCTAATCAATTTTTTGCATTATGTTTTCTGAAATTTTACTATCAGGTACATAAATATTTAGGATTGTTATATCCTCTTGATTATTTGACTCCATTTTCACTATGAAATGACCTTTTTTATTCCTTAGAGTATTGTTTGCTCAGAAATCTATTTTGACAGAAATTAATATAGACACTCGATTTATTTTTGAAATAAGTGCATCTTTATATTTATATTGGCTTTATTCTAGGCAGCATACATTGTCATGATTGTTTTAATCCTGCCTGTTAATTGACATATTTAGATTATTTGTATTTAATGTAATTATTGGTAAGATTGGGTTTAAATCTAGCAACTTCCTATTTGTTTTCCATTTGTCTCATCTCTTCTTCGGTCCCTTTTTCCTCTTCTGCTTTTCTTTTTTTTCTTTTTTTGTTGAGTTGGAGTCTCACTCTGTCACCCAGACTGGAGTGCAGTGGCCGCCCCTGGCCACCGCAGCCTCGACCTTCTGGGCTCCGGTGATCCTTCCGCCTCAGCCTTCCAAGAAGCTGGAACGATAGGCGCGCGCTACCACACCTGGCTAATTTTTTTCTTTATTGCAGAGATGAGGTCTCGCCAAGTTGCCCAGGCGGGTCTCGAGCCTGCGGGCTCAGGCAATCCATTCACCTCAGCCTCCCAAAGGCACGGGATTATAGGCTGAGCCACCGAGCCCAGCTTCTTCTGCTTTTCTTTAGGTTGATTATTTTTTAATATTCCACTTAACTCCTTTGTTGACTTATTAGCTATAAGTCCGCTGTTCTTTTAGTAGTTTAGGGTTTATTGTACATTTTTAACTTGTCACACTCTACCTTCAAGTGACATTATACAACTTCAAGTATAATATAAGAACTTCACAACATTTCTCTCCTTCTGGAGTTTCTGCTATTGTTGTCATGAATTCTATTTCTACATGTATTTTAAATGTTACACTATGTATTATGATTAGAATTTAATCAGTCAATTATCTAAGTATATTTAGTAATATACTAAAGTAATAGTTTTTTTTTAAAAACTTGCGTATTTGCCAACACATTTACTATTTCTGATGCTCTTCAGTCCATTATGCAGATCCATATTTCTATCAGGTATCATTTTTCTTCTTCCTAAATTATTTCCTTTAACTTCCTTATACTGTAGGTCTACTATTGTAAATTCTTTCAAATCTTATTGACTGAAAATGTCATTATTTTGCTTTTTTAAAAAAGATATTTTTCTTAGGTATGGAATTCTAGATTGGCGATATTTCTTTTGGTATTTTAAATATGTTAGTCCACTGTCTTCTTGCTTTAAATATATCTGACAAAAAATTACTGTCAGCCTTATCATAATATGTGTTTTGCCTTTAGTTGCTTTGGAATATTACTTAGCTATAAAAAAGAATAACATTGCCGGGCTCAGTGGCTCAGCCTGTAATCCCGCACCTTTGGGAGGCTGAGGTGAGTGGATTGCCTGAGCCCGCGGGTACGAGACCTGCCTGGGCAGCGAGACCTCATCTCTACAATAAATCAAAAAATCAGCCAGGCATGGTAGCACGCACCTATAATTCTGGCTACTTGAAAGGCTGAGGTGGAAGGATCGCCGGAGCCCAGCAGGTCGAGGTTGCAGTGGCCGGGAGCGGCCACTGCACTCCAGTCTGAGCGACAGAGTGAGACTCCAACTCAAAAAAAACCCCAACAAACAAACAAAACAAACAAACAAACAAACAAACAAAAAAGGATAACATCCTGTCATTTGAATCAACATGAGTAACGCTGGAGGACATTACGCTAAGTGAAATAAGCCAGGCACAAAAAGACAAATATGGCACAATCTCACTCACAGATGAGACCTAAAAAAGTTGATTTCATCGAAGTAGAGAATAGACTAGTGGTTACCAGAGGTTTGGAAGGGTGAAGGGGGAGTAGCCAGGGAGACTGACTGGTCAGCAAATACAAAATTATGGATAGGGAAAATATGTTACGGTGTTCAATTACATAATAACATGACTATAGCTAATAATGATGTGTTGTTTGTTTCAGACAGGTAGAATAGAGGATCTTGAAAGCATCACCACAGTAGCGGGATACTGCCAGTTGAGTGGGTGGGG
>NW_007070626.1:185256-197655 GCF_000164805.1 Carlito syrichta | reverse complement strand
GGGGGGGGGGGGGGGGGGGGGGGGGGAGACAACATCAATAAGGGCACCTGATCTCCAACCAGGCGAAGTGGGGACCAAAGGGAGGCCCACACTTCACCTGTATGAGGACCGCTTGTATACCTAATTCTGAATGGTACCCCACATCTTTTAAATAAAATTTTTTAAAAAGAAAATCTCACCCCAGAGAAATGACAAAGGTGATAGACATGCTAATTATCATGATTTGATTATTATATATTGTATACATGTATTAAAACATCACATTGTATCCCCAAAACATGTACAATTATTGTGTCAATTATGAACAGCAATAAATAAATACATATGCTAAAAAAATTTAAAGATTTTATGTTTGTCTTTGTTTTTCAGCAATTTAAGTGTGTTGTGCCTTGTAGTTTTCCTCAGGCTCCTTGTGCTTTGGGTCTATTGAAATTCTTAGATCTGTGACTTTATAGTTTTTCCTCAAACTTGAAAATTTTGGGCCATTGTTTCTTCAAATATTTTTTCTGTCCCTTCCCCTCTATCAGAGGCTCCAATGACCTATGTATTCAGTTGCTTAAATGATGCTGTGTTCATTTTTAAAAATTAATAAATGTAATATTTTTTTCAGAGTAATTTTTAAGTTCACTGCAAAATTGACCAGAAAGTACAGAGTTCTCATACATTCCCTGTCCTCACACAAGCACAACCTCTTCCACAATCTGTATCTTGTGCCAGAGGGGTACATTTGTTGCACTTGATAAACCTACATTCACACATCATTAATCTCACACATAAATTACGGTTCATTCTTGGTGGTGTACATTTGACACATGTGTTATGACATGTATGTGCTGTTTTAGGGTCATGTGAAACAGATTCACTGCCCTAAAAATCCTCTGTTCCCTGTCTATTCATCCTTTCCTCCCCCCAGTCCCTGACAACTACTGATCTCTTTACTGCCTTTATAGTTTTGCCTTTTCCAGAATGTCATGTAGTTGGAATTATACAGATATGACCTTTTCAGGTTGGCTTCTTTCAATCAGTGATATGCATTTAAGGTTCCTCTGTGAATTTTCATGGCTTAATAGTTCATTTTCTCTTAGCTAACATCCTATCGTCTGGATGTGCCACAGTTTATTGATCAACTTACCTACTAAGGGAATTGTTAGTTGCTTCCAAGTCTTGGCAATTATGAATAAAGCTGGTACAGACATGCATATATGCAAGTTTTGTGTGGATGATAAGTTTTCAGTTCATTTGGATTAGTGCCAAGGTGTGTGACTGACAGATCATAGGATAAGAGTATGTTTAATTCTGGTAGAAACTTACAAGCCATCTTCCAGAGTGGCTGTACCACTTGGTATTCCCGCTAGCAATGAATGAGTGTCCCTGTTGCTCCACATTCTCACCAGCATTTGGTGTTGCATTTTGGATTTTTCATTCTAATAGGTATGTAGTGATATCTTATTGAGTGTGTGCAGGGTTTTTTGTTTGTTTTGTTTTTTGTTTGTTTGTTGTAGTTGAGGTCTCACTCTTATCTAGGCTGAAGTGCAATGGACGTGACCATGGCTCACCACAGATTCTACTTCCTAGGCTCACGCAATCCTTCCACCTCAGTCTCTGAGTAGCTGGGACTACAGGCATGTATCACCGCACTCAGCTAATTTTTTGATATTTTGCTGAGGCAAGATCTTGCTATGTTGCTTAGGCTGTTCCTGAACTCCTGGGCTCAAGCAGTCTTCCTGACTTGGCCTCCCAAAAGGCTGGGTTTGTAAGTGTGAGCCACCATGCAGGGCCTATTGTTTTAATTTCCAATTCCCTAAGACGTTTGATTTTGAACATCTTTTTATATGTCAACTTGCCATCTGTATACCTTCTTTGGCAGGTTGTCTATTTAGATCTTTGACAAATTTTTGAATCTGGTTGTTCATCTCCTTATTGTTAAGTTTTAAGATTTCTTTGTGTATTTTGGATAATAGTCCTTTGCCAAACGTGTCTTTTGCAAATATTTTCTCCATTGTCTTATCATTCTCTTGACATCGTTTCTCAAAGAACTAAAGTTTTTGATTTTCATGAAGTCCGACTTACCAACTACTTCTTTCGCCAATTGTGCCTTTTGTGTTATATTTAAAAAGTCACCTCCATATCCAAAATTATATTGACTTTCTCCTATGTTATCTTCTAGGAATTTTATAGCTTTGCATTTTACATTTAGTTCTATGATCCATCTTAAGTAAATTTTTGTGAAAAGTACTGTCTAAAGTCATTTATATCCACATGGGTGCCCATGTACTCCAGCACCATTTGTTAAAAGAGTGATCTTGGCTGGGCGTGGTGGCTCAAGCCCATAATCCCAGCACTTTGAGGAGCCAAGGCAAGAGGACTTCCTGAGTCTGCATGTTCGAGACAGGCTTGGGCAACATGGTGAGACCTTGTCTCTACAATAAATCAGAAAATTAGCTAGACATGGTTGCGCACACCTGTAGTTCCAGCTACTTGGAAGGCTGAGGCAGAAGGATCACCTGAGCCCAGCAGGTTGACTCTGACTCCAGAGTGTTCTGTGAGCATTCCACTGCTCTCCAACCTGGGCAAAAAGTGAGACTCCAACTCAAAAAAAAAAAAAAGAACAATCTTTTCTCCATTGTATTTCCTTTGCTTTTTTTTTTTTGTCAAAAGCAATTGACTGTGTTTATGTGGTTCTATTTCTGAACTCTCTATTCTGTTCTATTGACCTGTTTGTCTATTCTTTCACCAATACTACACTGTTTTGATAACTACAGACTTACAGTAAGTCTTCATGTAGTGTTCCTCCTCTGACTTAGTTCTTATCTTTCAATATTTTGTTGGATATTCTAGGTTTGTCTCTTCATATAAACTTTAAAAAATGCTTGTTGTGGCCGGGCTTGGTGGCTCAGCCTGTAATCCCAGCACTTTGGGAGGCCAAGGTGAGTGGATTGCCTGAGCCTGCTAGTTCGAGACCAGCCTGCGCAACCTGATGAGACCTCTTCACTACGATAAATCAAAAAAACTAGCTTGGCATGGTAGTGCGTGCCTATAATTCCGGCTACTTGGAAGGCTGAGGCAGAAGGATTGCCGGAGCCCAGCAGGTAGACGCTGGGGTGGCCGTGAGTGTGCCATTGCACTTAAACCTGGGTGGCAGAGTGAAACTCCAACTCGAAAAAGAAAATGCTTGTTGATATATGCAAAACGACTTACTGGAATTTTAATTGTGATTGCATTCAATCTGTAGATCAAGTTAGGATGGACAGATATTTTGACAATATTGAGGCTTCCTGTCCATGAGCATGAAATATCTCTCCATTTATTTAGTTCTTTTTTATCTCTTTTATTAGAGTTTTATAGTATTTCTCATATAGTTCTTGTGCACGTCTTGTTATTTTATACCTAAGTATTTCCATTTTGAGGGTGCTAATATAAATGGCAATGTGTTTGTAATTTCAAAGTCCATTGGTTCATTGCTGGCATATAGGAAAGTATTGGACTTTTACACATGAACTTTGTATCCTGCAACCTTGCTTGTCAGTTTAAGGAAAGTTTGGGTTTTTTGTTGATTCTTTTGAATCTTCCCCATAGACAATAATATCATTTGCAAACAAAGGCAGTTTTATTTCTTTCTTTCAAATCTGTATACCTTTCCTTTTCTTGTTTTTTATTGTATTATTGCATTATCTTAGGCTTCTGGAATGATACTGAAAAGCAGTGGTGAGAGGAGATATCCTTTCTTGTTTCTGATCTTAGTGGGAAACTTCTAGTTTCTTACTAAGTATGATGTTAGCTGTAAGGCATGTATACATGTTCTTTATTAAGTTGAAAAGTTCCTCTCCATTCCTAGTTTACTAAGAGTTTTCTTCATCATGAATGGGTGTGGCATTTTGTCAGTGCTTTTTCTGCATCTATTAATATGACTGTGTGATTTTTATTCTTTAGCCTTTGATATGATGGGTTACATATCAAAGGCGATTTTTTTGAATGTTGAAACAGACCTTGTATACTTCAGATAAATCCCATTTGGTTCTGGTGTAAAATTCTTTTTATGCATTGTTGGATTCAATTTGCTAATATTTCTGAGAGTTTATGCAACTATTTTTGTGAGAGATACTGGTCTACAATTTTCATTTCTAGTAATATCTCTATCTGGTTTTGGTTTGGGGGAACATTGACCTCATAGAATGAATTTGGAAGTATTCCCTCTGCTACCATCGTCTGGAAAAGATTGTCATGAATTGGTATAATTTCTTTCTTAAATGTTTGGTAAAATTCACCAGATGAATCTGCCTGGCCTAGTCCTTTCTGTTTTGGAAGATTATTGACTATTAACTTGATTTTTTTTTGTTTTAGCCGATATAGTTCTATTCGGATTGTCAATTTCTTCTTGTGTGAGTTTTAGCAGATTGTGTTTTCGAGGACTTGGTCCATTTTACCCTAGTTGTCAAATTTGTGAGTGTGAGTTGTTCATAGTATTCCTCTATTATCTTTTTAATGTTCTTGGGACCTATAGTGATATGCCCCTTTCATTTCTGATATTAGTAATTTGTGTTTTCTCTCTTTTTCCTTAGTTAGCTTGGCAAAAAGCTTATATATTTTATCAATCCTTTCAAGGTACCAACTTTTGGTTTTATTGATTTTTCTCTATTGATTTCCTATTTTTAATTTCATCCTTTCCTGCTGTAATTTTTATTATTTCTTTTCTTAATTTGAATTTCATTTGCTCTTCTTTTTCGAGTTTTCTAAGGTGGAAGCTTAAATTATTGACTTTATATCTTTCTTCTTTTCTAATATATGCATTTAATGCTATAAACAACGCTTTAAGCACGGTTCTTGTTGTGTCCCACTAACTTCAATAAGTTGCATTTTCATCCTTTTTTGGTTCAAAATATTTTAAAATTTCTCTTGAAGTTTCTTGTTTGACCCATGTGTAATTTAGAAGTGCACAATTTAATCACCAAGTATTTAGAGATATTTAATATTTGTATTTATGTTATTGATTTCTAGATTATTTTTATTGCAGTCTGAAAGCAAGCATTATGTGATTTCTATTCTTTCAAATTTTTAAGTTGTGTTTTATGGCCCAGATGTAGTCTATCTTGGTGAATATTCCATGTGAGATTGAGAAGAATGTGTCATGTGCAGTTGTTGAATGAAGTCATCTATCAATGTCAATTATATCCAGTTGATTGATGGTGTTGTAGAGTTCAACTACGTGCTTACTGATTTTCTGCCTGCTGGATCTATTTCTGATAAAGCAGTGCTGAAGTCTCCACCTATTATGGTGGATTCATTTATTAAGAATTACTATGTCTTGTTGAATTATTGATCTTTGTTGCATTTGAAGTCTGATGCATTTGAAATTAATATAGCTACTCCAACTTTATTTTAATTACTGTTAACATGGTATATCTTTCTCCAATCCTGTACTATGTGAGTCCTTATATTTAAAGTAGATTTCTTATAGACAATATATGGTTAGTTCTTGTTTTCAAATCCATTTCCAAGAATCTATGTCTTTTTTTTAAGTTTTACTTTCACTCCATTATCCAGGCTAAAATGCAGTGGCATGTTCACGGCCACCCCAGCATCGACCTGCTGGGCTCAGGTGATCCTTCCACTTCAGTTTTTCAAGTAACTGGAACTACAGGCATGTGCTACCATGCCAGATTAATTTTTTGATTTATTTTAGAGATACGGTCTCGCCAAGTTACCCAGGCTAGTCTTGAACCTGTGGGCTCAGGCAATTCTCTTGCCTTGGCCTCCAAAGTGCTGGTATTACAGGCTTGAGCCACTGTGCCCAGGCTCCTTTGACTTTCTTCAAAAATTTTCTTTAACTTTGTTTTCTGAAATTTGAATATACTTTCTTACATGTAGGGTTTTGAGCATTTATTCTGCTTGGTGTTCTCTGAGCTTCTTGTTATTTGTGGTTTGGCATTTGACATTAAGTTGGGGAAATCTCAGTCATTATTGTTATAACTATTGCTTTTGTTTATTTCTCTTTCTTCTTCTGGTGTTCCCATTATGCATGTGCTATATCTCCTGCAGTTGTTCCAGAGATCTTGGATATTTTAGATTTTGTTTTGTTTTTGGTTTTTTTCAGTCTTTTTCCTCCTTACTTTTAAATTTAAGGAGTTTCAGTTGTCATATGCTCAAGTTTAGAGATTCTTGCCTCAGTCATGTCCAGTCTACTAATGAGCCCATCAAAGGCATTCTTCATTTCTATTATAGTGTTATTGATCTATAGCATGTGTTTTTAAATTTTTTCTTAGAATTTTTATCTCTCTGTCTACATTATCCTTCTGTTATTGCATATTGTCTTCACTTATGCTTCCTCTGATATGCTTCCATTAAAGCCCTTGGAATATTAATCATCTTTTTTTAAAAAATTCCTGATGTAGACATTTCAAGATTCCTGCTATATTTGTCTCTGGTTCTGATGCTTGTGTGAGTTTCTTCAAACTGTGTTTTTTGCCTTTTCGTATGCCTTGTAACTTTTGGTTGAAACATGGACATAATGCACTGGGTGAAAGGAACTGCCGTAAATAGGCCTTTGGGACTATAGTGTTAAGGTTGAGGGGAGGGAAAGTGTTCCGTAGTCCTGTGATGATGGTTCAGTCTTTTGGTGAGCCTCTGCCTCTAGGTTGTGATCTTTACCAATGTTTTTCAGTCTTTGTCCTGTCTTAGGTGAGACAGAACGGCCACATGAGGCTGGATTATCTTTCTTCCCCCATGTGAAGGGTTAGAGCCAGTTGGAGTTTGGTATTCACCTTCCTCCAAGTAGGCTAGGCTCTGATTTTTAAAAAACCCCAAAACCCTGCAGGTTAGACTCTAGAAAAATAGTTCCTCCTGAGGGTGGGCCTTGTTAAGAAGAATAAGATGCTCTGACCTATTTCAAAATGGTCATTTTCCCCTCTTTTTGCTATAAGCATGTGGGGATTTTTCTCTGATATTCACCATGATGACCTGGTAGAATTTCTGGAGGTAAAAGTCACACAAGTATGGGGTGTCCCCAATACTTCACCCCTGGAATTTTTATTTCTCAGTCTTGTTCACTGAACCTCTAACAATTCATCAGTTATAATTCAGGTTTTTCTGATTCCTCACTGATTCCCATGGAAGTTCTAACTCATAGGTTTCTGCTCCAGTGAATTGTGATTCTTTATTTTGGCCTATCTCTCCAATCTTCTTGTTTGTTTGTTTGCTTTTGTTTTGAGTATAAGTTTACCTTTTAACCTAATTCTCTGACAGGTTTTTTTTAAGTGTTTTTGTTTTTTAGTCTGTTCAGGTTTTTACTTGTGGTCAGGATGGAGTGACAACTTCTAAATTACTTACATGCTAGAATAGAAGCTGGAAGTCTACTGTGTTTATTTTCTAGATGGTCTTTCCTGTAGTTCATGTTGAGTCATTTCTATGGTTACTTTCACTAATGTTTACTTCTGCAATGTGCAACCTGTCATTAATCCTATCCAGTGTACTTTTTACTGCATGCATTTTACTTTTCACCTTCAGAAGTTTGATTTTTTTCAATTTCCATTTCTCTACTTAGCATATAGTTTCTCTAACTTTTTGAACATATGAAATGCAGTTATAATAACCATTTTAATGTCCTTATCTGCTAATTTGAACATCTATATTAATCCCAGGTTGGTTTCAACTTTTTAATTATTCTACTTATTATGACTCATATTATTTGGTCTCTTTGCATGACTAGGATTTTTTTTTTTTTTTTTGAGTTGGAGTCTCACTCTGCCGCCCAGACTGGAGTGCAGTGGCCGCTCTCGGCCACCGCAAACTCCACCTGCTGGGCTCCGGTGATCCTTCCGCCTCAGCCTTCCAAGTAGCCGGGCACTACCACGCCCAGCTGATTTTTTGATTTATTGTAGAGATGAGGTCTCGCTGCCCAGGCGGGTCTCGAACCCACGGGCTCAGGCAATCCACTCACCTCCCAAAGGCGTGAGATTACAGGCTGAGCCACCGAGCCCGGCTTTTTTTTTTTTTAATCAGAGTCTCACTCTGTTGCCCAGGTTGGAGTACAGTGGCACAATCATGGCCACCATAGCCTCGATCTGCAGGGCTCATGTGATCTTTCAGCCCCAGCCCTTTAAGTAGCTGAACTACAGGCGTGCACCACCACACCCCAGCTAATTTTTTATTTATTGTGGAGACAGGTCTTGCCAAGTTGCCCAGGCTGGTCTTGAAACCCTGGGCTCAGGCACTCTAATTGCTTCTGCCTCCCAAAGTGCTGGGATTACCGGCGGGAGCCATTGCATCTGGCCTCAGATTTTTTATTATATGTCAGACGTTGTAGATTTTGCCCTGTTGGGGGCTGGATGTATTTTATTTTTATAACCAGTCGAATTTTTTTCCCAGAGTGCATTTAATATACTTGAAAATATATTATTTGATCTTCTATGTTTTTCTTTTAATATTTGTTAGGAGGGATCCAGGCAGCATTTGGTCTGAGAATAATTATTCCCCAGTGCTGAAGGTAGACTCAACCCAATGCCCCAGGAGTTATGATGTCCTCTAGTGTGACTGGTAGGAACAGGCACTGTTTTCGGTCCTTCCATATAATGCTCCCTCTAATCCTTATTCCTAGTTCTTCCTGCAGTTTCAGGTAATAACATATGTGCTTATCAGTACTCTGGGACCACCTAAGGGCATCTCTCTGCACATCGCTAAGTTCTGTCTCTGTGCAGCTGTCACTCCTCTGGGACTCTTTCCTGAAAACCTTCCTACCTCAGTGTTCATTTGTCAGCTTCATCTCCTCCATCCAAGGTGATTTCCAGGCTCCAGCTCGGTTTCTCCTCCCTGTGCCAGGCCTGAATGCGCTCTGAAGTCAGTAAACTGGTGGAAGGAAGTATAGGATTCACCTCAGTTTCTCCTTTCTCAGGGATCATTGTTCCTTGTTGCCTAGTGTCTAGTTTCTAGAAAGCTGTGCCTTGATATATTTTTCTCCAGTTTTATAGTTACTTGGGTCAAGAAAATAAACCCAGCTCTTGTTATGGCATCTTGGCTGGCAGCAGAAGTCTCGAAAATGTTGGGTAGAAGATCCAGAGACTTCCTGCAGACTCTATTTATTCCTGTGACTAAGGTGTGACCCTTCTGGGGTTTCTAATGAATACTCTCCACTGAGGACATCTAGTTCTTCCCACTGGACTGGTCTGAACACACCTGCCCTGTGTGAGCTTTCAAAATTTTTCATCTTATTGCTCCCTGGTAGTGCTTTTCCTGGTCTCATGAGGTTTTATCCTGTACTTGTGTGGCGTAATGTTCAGTAACAAACTCAAAGGCAAACTTATAAGGACTTCTGCAGCTCTTTCTCTATACAGCTCCCTCTTTTTTGGTATGGTTCCCTGCAAATTCTGGGTTCCTTGGATTCCTTAGCTTCCCCAGACAACGATCACTGTATTCTCAACTCACTGTAACCTCTGAGCTCTGCTGGGTCCTTCTTTCTTTCTCTGAGTTTCGAGAAGCAACTTTAGGAAGAAAAAAGAAGTGATCACAGGGTCCATTTCATTTATTTCTTTTTTTTAGAGATCATCTTCCTGGGCTGCCTGTTGTCCAATGTTTAAAATCAACTGTTGTCTTTATTTGTCCAGTTTTCTTGTTTTTTATTATGGGAAGGTGAGTCCAGTACTAGTTTCTCCATCACAGTAAGAGCAGAAATATCCACTGTAACTATTTTTTTTTTTTGAAAGCAGGATTTATTGAGAGGATAGAAAACTCCCACAGTGAGAGGGGACCCGAGAGGGTTGCCCTCCAATGTAACTATATTTAATGACAAAATGAAAATCATAATATTGAAGATGCTTCTTTCGGCCAGGCATGGTGGCTCACGCCTATAATCCCAGCACTTTGGGAGGCCAAGGTGAGAGGATTGCCTGAGCCCATGGGTTCGAGACCAACCTAGGCAACTTGGCGAGACCTCATCTCCAAAATAAATCAAAGAAAGAAAGAAAGAAACAAAGAACGGAAGGAAGGAAAGAAATGCTTCTTTCAAAAAGAAAGAAAGAAAATGCTTCTTTCAAATTAATATGTCTCACCCCCACCAATATTCTGATGACCCCTCCCCAGAGGACTTGGCCCTTGCGTGAGAATCACTAATCTAGTGAAATCCATGAACTCCAAGCCTTGAATTCAACAACATTTATTTATTTATTTATTTATCTATCTATTTATTTATTTATTTATTGAGTTGGAGTCTCACTCGGTCGCCCAGACTGGAGTGCAGCGGCCGCTCCCGGCCACCGCAGCCTCGACCTCCTGGGCTCCGGCGATCCTTCCGCCTCAGCCTTCCACGTAGCCGGAACTACAGGCACGCGCTACCACGCCCGGCTGATTTTTTGATTTATTGTAGAGATGAGCTCTCCCTGCCCAGGCGGGTCTCGAACCCGCGGTCTCAGGCAATCCACTCACCTCAGCCTCCCAAAGGCGCGGGATGACAGGCTGAGCCACCGAGCCTGGCCAACAACATTTATTCAAACATTTCAGGCACTGTGTTGTGCGGCATGCCCAGGGCTCAGTTCTGAACGTACAGAGATGAATGAGACACCATTGCTGCCTTGAGGAGTTCCCTCTCAGAGTGAGCACCTCATCAGGTTATGATCACCCATACGGCCGCTGATAGAGATATGTGCAAACCTTTAATGAGGCAGGGGGTGGGGGAAGGGTAGCAGGACACTGACTCCAGCTTAGAGACAGGTGGAAGGCTGTCGTGGATTGCTTCCGGAGGTGACATTTAAGCTGAGTCTTTAAAGAGGGGAAGCAATCCACCAGGCAAAGAAGGGACAGTTTGAACAGCAACAGGACCAAGTATGCCTGAGAACAACAGGCCCCTGGAGGTGGCAGAAGCGAAAATTCCCAGAGAGGGAGAGGCAGGGGATGGAGCTGAAAAAGCCGGGAGAGGTCAGGACAGGGATGGCCTTCTGTGCCACACTGGGGAGCCTGCCACTAAGCGCTGAATCTTTTACATAACTTTGAATGGTGGCTGGCAGAGTGTATGCCCGCCTCAGCACGCAGCAGGTATTATTAGACGATGATCATGAAAGGCAAATCTGAGAAACCGCAAAACCCTGAGCAGAGCCAAAATCCCTTCAGTTCGGAGGTTCCAGAAAGTTATCTGACTCCTCTGCCCCTTTGCAAATTCAGCTGAGATGCGCAGCCATGGTGGTCAGCCAACCCCCGGGGTGCAGTTCCTTGGCAGTTGATTTGCCTCTATGGCTGGAGAAAAGTGAGGAAGGGGGAGGGGAGTGAGAGAGGAGAAGAGAAAGAGAGTGAGATCGCTGGAGAGAAGATAAACAGAGAGTGCAGAGATAGCCATGCTGAGGGACACAGCCAGGCTGGGGCTCAGATTGGAAGGATCCATCGATCCCAGAGCACTTTAACCCAAGAAGGTGAATTCTGGAGCGGAGAACAGGTTATGACTTCCTCCCAGCAAAGTCTGCAAACACTTGGGCAACCAGACCACAAAGCTGAGAGTCCAGGGTCTTCCTGCCTTCCCAGTGGAAGGACTCCAGGAGTGGAATAGGATCTCCAGACCGAACTCATGCCAGGATTCATGCATGTCTAAACAATGCAAATGGGCTGGCCCCAGCAGCAGTCTGTAGTCTGTGGGTTGAGGAACCTCCAGAGAAAGAATCCAGCCAGAAGGAAGAGAAATTCCAACTCGATGGGCTCGACCCATAACCAAACTAAGTCTTCTGCAGGGTAGGGCATCAAAAGTGAAATTCAAACGAGTAGGTCACCAGGACATGAGAAACACTGGTCAGGTATTCCTGCAACAGTTGTAACAGGAAGAAGGAGACAAAGGTATTCTTCCTTAATCTGAGACAGAGCATAAAGCAACTTTGACCCCTTGAGGGCTTCAGGGACTTGAGTCATAGTGAGAGATGTAACATCCAGGGCTGCCCAGCAGGAGACGAAAGATCGGAGGACAGGGTGATCCATGCAGACGCCCTGCAGTAAGGCCCAGGCAGGAGCAGCCCCATGTTCACAAATATATGTGAGACATGCTCTGGTGCTCCAGAAACATCTCAGGGGCGATTTGTCGCAGGGTGAAATTCCACACAAGGCGGTAGAAGCAAGAACTAGGGAAACTCAGATTATGACTGTCAATGGCTCCCATTTATATGGGTGAGAGCTGGGGATAGTTGAGTAAACACAGAGTATAGATTCCTCCTTGGAATAGCCGGCAAGATAATACACTTCCCTGCGGAAGTCCAACCTGGAGACCTTTGATCTGGCTGAAACTTTTTCTCTTGGATTCTTCCTTTTGTAGCAAGTTTCATGAGCCCTAAATGCCCCTCTTTGCCCAGGCCTAGGGCAGAGTTCCTTACTAGACCCTCGTTTCTTTTTTCTTTTTTTTTTTTTGAGTTGGAGTCTCACTCTGTCGTCCAGACTGGAGTG
>NW_007070626.1:157399-185236 GCF_000164805.1 Carlito syrichta | reverse complement strand
GCCACCGCAGCCTCGACCTGCTGGGCTCCGGCGATCCTTCCGCCTCAGCCTTCCGAGTAGCCGGAATTACAGGCATGCGCTGCCACACCCGGCTGATTTTTTGATTTATTGTAGAGATGAGGTCTCGCTGCCCAGGCGGGTCTTGACCCGCCGGCTCAGGCAATTCACTCACCTCAGCCTCCCAAAGGCGCGGGATTACAGGCTGAGCCACCGAGCCGGGCTTAGACCCCTCGTTTCGACATATGCCCATCTCATGTTGATTAAGTCCTGTGATCAATCTCTACTACTAAACGCCACGGGTAGATGCAGAGATACCTGTCTGAGCAAGAAGGGGATATAAAGGGAGACCTCAAGGGCCCTGTGACAAGGTCACGCAAAGAGTGACCCTGAGACAAGAAGCTATAAAGACAATTCTATTTTCTACCTAATAGTTGTCTCGTTTCGTTTTGCTTTTTGAATTGGAGTCTCACCCTGTCACCCAGCTGGAGCTCAGTGGCATGATCATGGCTCACCACAGCCTTGACCTCCTGGGCTCAAGTGATACTCCCGCCTCAGCCTCCTGAGTAGGTGGGATGACAGGCATGCGACACCGCACCTGGTCAATTTTTTAAAACTTTTTTGTAGAGACAAGGTCTCACTCTGTTGCCCAGAAGTGGTCTCCAATTCCTGGGCTCAAGTGAGCCTCTCACCTTGACCTTCCAAAGTGCTGGGGTTGTAGGCGTGAGCCACTGTGCCCGGCCTACCTTTTAGTTTTCTACCTTTTCCAAACTCTCTAGAGAAAAAGGCAAATGTCACTCTTTCAAAACCAATTGTAAAAAGTGCACAGAGTCACAGTTTTTCACCAGTTACATGTCTATGGCTGTTCTGAGTGTTATGTGTCTCTCCTCAGAGTCCCTGCTGAAGCCCCTGAACTGCATGATGTAATCAACAGGAGTCAGAGGGCAACCCGCCTGGTGCCACAGCCGTGGTTCCACCGTGCAGGTGACACGAAAGCCCTGCCAAATCAGGCCGATCCACCCTTGGTGGTGCCCCACTCAGAGACAAGGAACCTGTCGTGGAAAGACATTAGCATATCTTCCCACTCACTTCCACCAGACCTTGGCCCCTCCGGCCAGGGTGATGGACAGCCCCCAGAGGCTGCCGGCCAAGTATTTGCAAGAGGGGTCCACGAAGAGCGGCCCCCTCCACCTGTTCCTCTTTTCTTGATCACTTCACATCCATAGGGGTCCCTAAGCCCCAAGAGAGGGGTCAAGTGCGAATCTGGTAAACCAAGAAGCCCTAGCAGTTGTCAACTTAATTAGCCTTCAGGAAAAATATATGGCTCTCCGAGCACAGAAAGGTTGCTATGGAGACAGGCACAGAGGCGCATTTAGAACAGAGCCTCATCGCATCACCCGATAAAAATAAGACCCAGGCTTTTTAATAGAATGAATTACTTAAGTTTTATATTTAACAGGGGACGACACCAAGGCTATTACTGGTTTTCAGAACATTTTAGGAATCCGGGCTGCCTGCTTCTACATATGCTAGCAGCCATCACAACATATGCTCTGGTGGACAGCGATTAGGAGCAGGAAGCCCACGTGTCTCTTCTACTGCTTGAGAGGCGAGATGGTTCTTCTCACTCTTGGTCTGTCCTCTTTTAATTGGGTGAGAGATTTTCATTGTGTTTTAGAGAAGGGTCTGCGGACAAGCTATCCCATACTGTGCTCTGCCTTGGGCCCTTTGCATGTATTGTCACTAACCACTGGACCACCCCTAGGAAGTAGTGATCTCATTTTGCAGATGAAATGCAAAAATGAGACTCAGAGAGGTCCAGAACTTTCCCAGGGTCACACAGCTAATGGAGAGGGGATTCAAATTCAGGTGTCCCCATTCCAATCCCACTGCTTCCTAAAATATCAAACTGCCACCTCTGCGCAGAGAGGAATCTGGGATGAGGTGAATCTAAGGATATTTTTATCAATATATGCAAGGACATTGTTAGAGTTTATCTCTCGCCTAAGGTGGTCTCAAAACGGATGTGTTCTAAGAATTATTCCACAGAGATTTTGAGCTCTGCTGGAGAGTACCTTTCCATTCTCCAAGGCAAGTGTGAATTTGGGCTACCTTCTCCTTACATCTGGCATGCTCTGGGCTTTCTCTTCCCTAAGTCGGGACAAGCAAAGCTAACACAGGATTCCAAACTGAATGTCATTGAGAAAGTGCCTCGACGCTTTTCCATACATGAAACAGTATGAAATCAAGATGAATAGATATGAAGTGATATGAAATTGATATGAAACAACATGAAATCAGTATGGAGCAGTAGGAAGTGATATGCAACCAATATGGATTGATTATGAAGTCACATGAAATTGATATCGATCGATACAAAACAATATAAGATCAGCATGGATCTACATGAAATGATATGAGACTGATATGGATCAATTATGCAATGATATGAAATCGATATAGATCAATATGAAGTGATATAAAATCTATATGAATTGATATGAAATGGTGTGAAATCAGTATTGACGGATATGAAACAACACAAAATCGGTATAGATCGATATTAATTACAAGAAATCAATACGAATCCAGATGAAACAACACGAAATGATTATGGATCATTATGGCCGATATGGATTGATATGAAATGATGCAAAATCTGTACGGATCAATATGAAATCAAGCTGAAAATCCAAAACAAAGTTCTTCTTGCTGACAATTTTGTCTTTGGATTATTCACGACCCTCCTACTCTGCAGAAAGATGTCTCCAAAACTTCCATTGAAAGCCAAAGGCAATTTTCCCACAAAAACCTAGACAGGAGACTCCATTCGTGCCCACAAGGCGCCATTCTTTCCTGTGGAAAAAGGTGGTGCTGGCGATGAGAGGGTTGGGCAAAAGGCGATGGCTGTGACAGGAAAGGAGCGACTGTGGGGAGCTGGGACCCTGTGGGGAGGGCAGCAGTGACCAGGGTGCATGTGTCCCTTCCTGCTCTGCCCACCGGCTGCGCACCATGACAGGAGATGTCTGGGCTTCAAGCGATCTGAGAACACACCTCTAGGGCAACACTGGCATCCATGGCTGGACAGAAGTCTAACCAAGGCATCAGCCCAAATGAACAAGGCAGAGAGGGCAGAAGGCAGGTAGAAGCCACAGACCAGAGGCTGGGACGGGCCAGAGCCAGAGGCTAAGAGGGAAGACAGTTGTGCCTCAGACCAGTCTCTGAGCGGCGGGACTCGCCCTGGGAGCTCTCGGGGCTGCCCGTGGCCTGCAATGTGGGGGAGGCGTATAACTCAGGGAGCTGCCCGCAGGGATCAGCCGTCCTTGCCCAGCAAGTTCAAACCCACCCTTCACCATGGCCACCACGCCACACACCCTTTCCTGTGAGCTCCCTGCACCATCAGCGCCGTCGTCCCACCAACAGCTCAAGACCTGGGTTGAAAGACAAGAAAATGAGATTTCAGACTCAAGTTAATTCTCCACGTGACCCTGGTTAACTTATTTAGCTCTCAGAGACACAGTTTCTTCCTTCTTATATATGCACAGCAATTTATAGGAGGTTTTGGGGGGCAGATTTTAATTTAATTTGTATAATCTTATCTGATTTTTTTTTTTTTTTAGAGATAAGTTGTTGCTCTGTGGCCCAAGCTGGAGTACAGTGGTACATTCGCTTACTTAGCCTCAAACTCTGGGCCTCAAGCCGTCCTTCTGTCTCAGCCTTCTGAGTAATTGGGTGAGTGCCACCACACCTGGCTAATTTTTAAATATTTTTGTAAAGATGGAGTCCCATTATATTGCCCAGGCTGGTCTCAAACTCCTGGCTCAAGCAATTCTTCCATCTCTGCCTCCCCAAGCACTGAGATTGCAGGCATGAGCCACTGTGCCTGGCCATTTTTTATAGCTTTTTAATATAATTTTTTTAACTTCAGTTATATATATATATATATATATATATATATATTTTTTTTTTTTTTTTTTTTTTTAAGTCAAAGTCTCACTCTGTCACCCAGACTGGAGTGCAGTGGCACGCTCACAGCTGCCGCAGCCTCAACCTGCTGGTTCAGGCAACCCTTCTGCCTCAGCCTTCCAAGTAGCTGGAACTACAGGCCTGTGCCACCATACCCGGCTTATTTTTTGATTTATTGTGAAGATGAGGTCTCGCCATGTTGCTCAGGCTGGTCTCGAACTCCTGAGCTCAGGCAATCCTCTCACCTCTGCCTCCCAAAATGCTGGGATTATAGGAGTGAGCCATCACGCCCAGCGACATATAATCTATTTAAAGGCAATATGGGAACAGAAAATTGGATGTTGGAATAACTTCTTACCAGAAATATTTTTACTAGTTTCTAACTATGATGCCAGCCTAGCAAAACTAATCTGCAAATGCAGAAATTCTTATGTACATCAAAGACAGTCGGTAATTTTTTTTTTTAACAAATGAATCATTTTGTGCTACTGAAATAAGCCTATGAAGTAGCCTTGGCATTTAAAGAGGTAAACAGACTTTGCGGGCCAGCCTGGGAACCTGCCTTCTACTGCAAGCAGTAAGCACACACAGACCTTGGACTCAGGCAGACTTAATGGGGTCTGGCTTTGCCACTTGTTAGCTGTGGTAACTCAGGCAAGTCACGTGACCCCTCTAAACCTCAGCTTCCTCATCTGGAAAATGGGAATAATATCAATTGCATGCCAGGGATGTGCCCAGAAAAGAGAATGGCCATGGGCTACGCCAAGGGCCAGACCCAACTTCCGCCGCGGGTGAATGCCGTGGCCAGGACAGTGGTCAGGGAAAATGCCCCTTAGCCCTCCCTCCCTCCCTCTCTCCAGCGTCCAGAAGCGCCTTGGACAAGACTCCCACCAGAACCCCTGTGCTCTTCTGCTGCAAAGGCTCAGCCATTCGGTGCTCCCCTCCACCTGAGCTCTTTCCATGAAAAGCCTCAAGGGTGACTTGTAGACTATCTGCCACCACTGCCGCCAGGCCACCTCCCATCCCTGCCTTTACCCTTTGCCCTCTAAATAAGGAAGCCAGTGCGGCCGGCCAGAACTTCTGCCCAGTTTGGATCCTGGATGGCCTCTCGCCTCCCTCTTCCCCCAGGCCCCAAGCCAGCTTCTCCCTCCCCCAGAGATGCTCTCTGCTCACTCCACGCCTGCCTCATGGTTGGAATGACAGTGGCTCCCAGCACCCCTGGGGCCTGTGGAGGGCCATGGGGGTCTGGGGAGGCAGCCAGGCCCCGAAGCAGGTTAATGTTACAGCCCTGGATAAGTGAGCCGGGCGGTTGACGTCAGGGTGATGATGGGTGGAGGGGAGGGCCGGGCTGCTGAACTCACTATAAAGATAGGTCAAATCAAGTGCCATCAACTCGGGCCGGAGCCGGCCGGTGAGCTAGACAGCGTCCCTGAGCCATGGTCGCCACCGGCCGCGGCTCAGCCTGGGTCCCTCTGTTCCCAGCCCGAGTGCCCAAGGCAGGCTTCGGTTTCGTGTCAGCAGCCTTCATCCGCCTTCCAAAAATAAGCCCCTGCCGCCATGCCGAGGGGAGAAAAACAAGAAGGGCGGTATTTTTAGGGCCATTAATTCTGACCACGTGCCTGAGAGGCAAGGTGGATGGCCCTGGGACAGAGGCTGTTCATCACTATGTCCCCGGGAGCAGGACGTCTTCAGGGCACGCTGCGGGCTCTCGTCTTCCTGGGGGTGCTAGTGGGCATGGTGGTGCCCTCGCCTGCGGGCAGCCGCGCCAACGCCACACCGCTGGACTCAAGAGCCTGGGGCGCGCTGCTGTCCAGGTCTCGCGCTGGGCTCGCCGGAGAGATCGCCGGGGTGAACTGGGAAAGCGGCTATTTGGTGGGCATCAAGCGGCAGCGGAGACTCTACTGCAACGTGGGCATCGGCTTTCACCTCCAGGTGCCCCCCGATGGCCGGATCAGCGGGACACACGAGGAGAACCCCTACAGTGAGTGTCGCCTGCGGTCAGTTGGGACGCTGGGGGCTTGGGGGTCACATAGGGCTCCAAGGGGAAGGGGTCTCGCTGCGGTGGACGGTGTCCTATATAAAGCAGGGAGAAAGGATGCTCACCACGCAGGTGATGTGGTTTGATGCTGCCTAGGTGCAGACTCAATAACCGGGCTCCAAGCATCCTAGCGCCCTAGCCGTCGCCCCAGGGAGGGCCTGCTGCACTCACTACTTTGCCATGACTGGCCCATCCGAAGCCCTGTAGGACCACAGGGAGCCACCAGCCCGGGGAGCCCTGACCAGCCACTGGGAGAGTGAGTTAGGATCCTCGGACCAAATTAGACACAAGCTTATTTTTATTCAGCTCCTCTCTTTGAGAAGAAAGGCAAGTGATTTGCAAAATTTCCAGCAAAAGCGCTTCCTTCTTCATGTTGTATTGGAGTTATTTTTTATTGAGTCAGGGTCTCACTCTATTGCCCAGGCTGGAGTGTGGTGGCATAA
The DNA here is from genome assembly GCF_000164805.1 of Carlito syrichta. Classification (NCBI taxonomy): domain Eukaryota; kingdom Metazoa; phylum Chordata; class Mammalia; order Primates; family Tarsiidae; genus Carlito; species Carlito syrichta. The sequence continues at coordinate 178,792 of NW_007070626.1, read as the reverse complement.
TCTCGTCTCATCACAGCCTGGACCTCCTGGGCTCAGGCGATCGGCCTCCCAATATCAGGGATTACAGGCGAGAGCCACCACGCCTGGTTGATTTTTTGTAGAGATGAGCGCTTGCTGTGTTGCCCAGGATGGTCTTGAACTTCTGGGCCCAGGCAATCCTCCTGCCTTGGCCTCCCACATCCTTCTTTTTATTTCAACCTGGTCCCCAAGTTCTTATCCTGTAAGTTGACAGGCTGCTATAAAGTCTCCTGCCCAGAAGGGGATGGAGCTGCAGGTTTCAGCCAAGTCAGCAGTCCCGGTGTGGCTGCAGTGTTTTTGAGATTAGGTGGGTTGAATTTGTTGAATCAAGTGTAGTATTCATTAAACATAATAATAATCAGAATTCTTTTTTTTTTTTTTACCCAAGTCAGGGGCCTCAGATGATATCAGTGAAAGCCCAGTTCAAAGCTACTCTAAGCACTCATTGCAGTCTCTGACTCTGATGTCAGAACTTTCCCTTGCAGAATGGGTTTTTGTTTGTGTTTTGGTCTTTTTTGTATCAGAGTCTCACTCTGTTGCCCAGGCTGGAATGCAGTGGCATGCTCACAGTTCTCCACAGTCTCTGCCTCGGCCTCCCAAGTAGCTGGGACGGTTTGTGCCGTCACACTCAGCTAAGTTTTTGATTTTTATAGAGACAAGGTCTTGCTATGTTGCCTAGGCTGGTCTCGACATTATGGGCTCAGGCAATCCTCCCACCTCGGCCTCCCTAAATGCTGATATTACCGGCGTGAGCCATTGCACCCAGCCACAGACCGAGATTTTTAACAGCACAGTGGCAGGGCTTGATGAGCCTGGATCCTCTCCTTAAGTTGGAAGGATCAGGGATTAGGAGTGAAGTGATGAGGATCTGGTTTTCTAGGAGCAGAGAGACAGACTTAGACACCCTTGCCCACCTGTGTTCCCATTCCGATTTGCACAAGCCTTAGGTGATGGGCCCCCATTTCCTTGTCAGGCCTGCTGGAAATTTCCACTGTGGAGAGAGGAGTGGTGAGTCTCTTTGGCGTGAGAAGTGCCCTCTTCGTTGCCATGAACAGTAAAGGACGACTGTACACCACGGTAAGTCTACCGGGTCGGGGAAACCGCAGGCTGGGTGAGACCTGACACTAACACAATGGAAGAAAACAATACTGGGTTCTGCAGAGAGAAGTGAATAGCTATCCAGAAAGAGAAAGGAAGGAGCCGTGAAAGATGCCGTGCATGTGAGGGGTCTTGCATGCTGATTGTCCTCTGCTCTGTGTTTTCCCTGACTTTGCCTGCTGGATGCAGCCTGTGCAATTAGACAAACCGCAGCTCAGAGAGCTCACGGGTCCCCGGGAAAACCCGTGTTCATGCATAAAGCTGTCTGTCATCCAGGCTCGGGGGCAGGTGTGGTTTCCAGGCCCATCTCTCAGCCTGGATGTGCTGTCCCAGACCCCCGAGAGACGCCCCCAGCCTAGAGTGCAGTAGAAGGGGTGGGAGTGGAGGTTATTTTCATCTTTGTCGACATGCTGAAATTCAGTTCTGAAGTTTCCAGTCTTCTGGTCTCTGATGGCATCAGCTGGAGAAACATCCTCTCCACCGTTCACTTTGGGCAGGCACTAGGCCTCACCCCCTTCACTCCTGTAGGTCCCTCCTGGGAATGCAAATGCTGGCACTTTGGTTAAGGTAACCGACTTTTAAGCACCTTGACCAAAACCTCTGCCCTCTCCGATCCACTCGTTCCTGGGGTCCTCAGCTGGTGATTTGGCTTCTTCTGAAATAAGGGTTGGGGAAGTATCCCTATGAAATCAAAGAAGCTATGAGTTCTTCTAGCAGAAATAAGAAGACTAAAAGGGAAGACCTCGGAGCAATCCTAAAAAAATACCAAAGTTATTTATGGGGAGGGTGTGGAAGGCTGTCCTACTGCCCCTTGGAGGACAGACAGGATCAGGAAGCGAATGGATGACTAGGCCTGGGATTGGTGCTGGGTTCCGGGAAGCCAACCCAAAAGAGGTCTGCGAAACACTCAAGGGGTTGACCAAGTGGCCTCCACCCCATAGTCTTCCATGCTTATATCTCTCAGTCTGGGGAGGTCTGCGTGGACACGTGACTGTGGCATCATTAAAATCCGTGGGTCTCCAACACAATTCTGTGGCTGGTGTGCCTCTGTATCACCTTGGTAACTTGTTAAGAGTCTGGTTTTCAGGAACCTCGTTCAGAGATTCTTATTCACTAGGGCTGAGACTGCAAGGCTAATTTATTTATGTTTGTTTGTTTTGTTTTGTTGGAATTCTACTCTGTCTCCCAGGCTGGAGTGCACAGGCACGATCACAGCCCATCACAGCCTCGACCTCCTGGGCCCAGGCGATCCTTCCACTTTAGCCTCCCCAGGAGCTGGGACTACAGACACACACCACCATGCCTGATGAATTTGTATGTGTGTGTGGAGATGAGGTCTTGCTATGTTGCCTAGGCTGGCCTCAAACTCCTAACCTCAAGTAATCCTCCCGCCTCAGCCTCCCAAAGTGGAAGAATTACAGGCATGAGCCACCGTGCTGGGCCATGGACCTGTTTTGTGTTTCAAATGTCTCGGGTGTTTCTGAGGCATAGGCAGGCTTGGGAACCAGCAAACTTTGTGTCCTCTGGAGGGCAGGGAATCATCCTACCCCCGTGTTCCACTGGCCCTAAGAGCTGGAGGGTCAGGCAAGATGAAATAAATGAGACTTGTTCTCAGACACTTTCCAACACTCTCCGGAAAAGCGAGGGAGAGGACGGGTAGCAGCCTGGGACCCACCCGAGTTTGGGGGAGCAAGTGCCCTCTTTGTGAAGGGACTCCTCCAAAAGAGACCCCTCTCACTAGCCTCCATGAGGCCCCAATCCCACTGAAGCAGGAGATCTGGGAATCTGGGTTGTCAGCTACAGGACTCCCTGCAGGGGACATTTTAGAAAACAAATCTCCTGTGAGGAGGCACAGATTATATAAACTCTTCTTCTCTGTCACCTTTATTAACAAACTATGTATGATTTATTTCTCCTTACCCAGAAAGGAATTCAACTATGGGGAGGAGGCAGGGATCAAAGACAGATAAACGTATGCACTTTCCCACTCTAAGTCTGATCCAGGTAGGAGAAGCTGGGAAGACCGGGAAGAGGAATAAGAGATGTCAGCCGGGCTTGGTGGCTCAGCCTCCTTTGAGAGGCCGAGGCAAGTGGATTGCCTCAGCCCACGGGTTCGAGACCCGCCTGGGCAACTTGGCGAGACCTCGTCTCTACAATACATCAAAAATTAGCTGGGCATGGTAGCACGCATCTGTAGTTCCGGCTACTTGGAAGGTTGAGGCGAGAGGATCGCCAGAGCCCAGCAGGTTGAGGCTGCGGTGACCGGGAACGTGCCACTGCACTCCAGTCTGGGCGACAGAGTGAGACTCCAACTCAAAAAAAAAAAGAGAGATGTATCGTCAGAGAGGGAACAGCATTCATCTCTTTAAAGTGCAGGCCAATCCGTCCCCTAGTCCCTAAGACCCCTCGTCTCTAAGAATGAGATCCCCCCCACCTCACTCTGCAGCACCATGAGGCACATGACCTTAAAAGGGGTCGAGCAGTGGCTAAGCTGTAGGAAAAGTGGGCGGAGACACAAAAGGGGAACTGAGAAGACCCGCCTCCTTCGCCCTCCGCCCTCTCACCGTTCCCACCCCCTCCAAGGTGGAAGATTCCCCTCCCGGGACCCCAGGGCTGGGCAGGCCAGCTCACCGAGAGCGGGGCTGGACAGCTGTGTCCCAAGCCTGGGCACTTGATGCTTTGGGTGGCCGGGAACGAGATGCTGCCGGGCAACTTCTATCCACCTCCCTTCTCCGCCCCTCAGGGGCCCGTTATCACCGGCTAAAAAAACAATTGCCAGCTGATCCCCGGAGCCAGGAAGACTCCCGCTGGGCGATGATTTCATTCACACTATTTTCCCTTAAGCCCCCAGAGCTGCCTCCTCTCCGGCTCAGCTGCCACTGCCGATAAAGAGGAGTTCTCATGGGGGGAGCGTGTCTGGGCCAGGGCGGGAAGTGTTGGTCCAGGGAACAAGGTCAACAGAGAATCAGGGCCCAGGAGACCCAGCCAGGAGAAGCCAAAGCCCCAGGGCACTTTGCCTCACCCCCCCAAGACAGTGTGAGCAAGGACCCTGTGCTAAGCGCCTGACCGACTGTGTGTCCAGCACCCAAGCATCATCTCACAGCACCTCTGGGAGGCGCCTTTGATCTTCATCGTCCCTTTGAAGATGGGGACTCCAGGTTCTAAGGTCTCACGTCCAGTCCCAGCTGTGGGCAGACCTGCCTCAGGCTCTGCAGGAACGATGGGGTGGTGCAGATGACCACCAGAGCTGAGTTCCAGTCCCTGCCTCAATCCACCCTCTAGCTACTTTATTTTAGGCAAAGTAGCTGAACTTCTCTGGGTCTAGACTTTCGCTTTTTTAGGTGGAGACTGAGGCAGAAATCATTGAATTTCAACCCCTTTAATCCCTTTTCAAACTAAGAAAACAAAACATTGGCCGGGCACGGTGGCTCACACCTGTAATCCCAGCATTTTGGGAGGCCAAGTGGATGGGTCGCTTGAGCCCAGGAGTTCGAGACCAGCCTGAGCAACATAGTGAAACCTCATTTTTATAAAAAGTTTTTAAAAATTAATGAACATTTGTATACCTAACCCCTAATTGTACCCCACATCTTTAAAATAGAATTTTTAAAAAAAAAATAAAAATTAGCCAGGAATGCAGGTACATACCTGTAGTCCCAGGGCTGCGGTGGAAGGATCACTTGTGGCTGCAGTGAGCCATGATCATGCCACTGCACTCCAGCCTGGGCAACAGAGTGAGGCTCTGACTCAAAATTTAAAAAAAAAAAAAAATCAAGGATCTTCACCTGGCAGTGGTTGTATCAGAATCCTTTGGAGGAGAAAAACACATACCAACAAGTGATCTTGGGAATTTATTATGCATTTAAGTAATTTGGGTCTTACTAATTGTAACTTTTCATCAGTAATAGTCTGACAGTGTGCAAAGCACAAAATGAATTCCTCCATGGAGGATGCTGATGACCATTTCTGACATTACATTGGGGAGGGGAGGACCCAGTATTTTTCTGGCTCGGTTAGCCACCTGATTATCTAGCAGAAAGTAGGGTTCCCCAAGGAGTGGAATAAAGGACACTCCCCTGTGGGAGAAGGGCCTGACGTGTAGTGCAAAGCGCACCCCTTTTGAGGGGGCTGAGGCCCTGCACACCAATCCCCACCCGCTTCAAGGAGCTATCCAGGAGTTTTGATGTGCCTGGCAGAAACAGCTTCCAGCCTTTCTAAATCGAAGGGACAATCGTGTGCTAGGAAAAGGGGCTTGAAAATGCAGGCATCTTGGCCAGGCTCGGCGGCTCAGCCTGTCATCCCAGCACTTTGGGAGGCCGAGGCGAGTGGATTGCCTGAGTCCATGGGTTCGCGACCTGCCCAGGCAACTTAGTGAGACCTCGTCTCTACAATAAAATAAAAAAATATCCATGTGTGGTAGTCCTCGCCTATAGTTCCAGCTCCTTGGAAGTCTGAGGCGGAAGGATTGCCAGAGCCCAGCAGGTCGAGGCTGCGGCGGCCAGGAGCGTGCCACTGCGCTCCAGTCTGGGTGACGGAGTGGGACTCCGACTCAAAAAAAAAAAAGCAGCATGCAGGGACTGCAGAAGGAAAGAGTATTAGGACAAGAGTTTTGTTTGTTTGTTTGTTTCCTATTGTTGTCTTCCACCCTATCCACTCCCACAGCCCTCTTAGACATGCACATGCACACACTCATACAGAAACAAGGGCCTAGAGAAGTCACAGGACAAAGATTTTTGTTGTTGTTTATTTTGTTTTGTTTTGTTTTGTTTGAGTCAGAGTCTCACTCTGTCGCCCAGGCTGGAGTGCTGCAGCATGCTCACGGCCACTGCAGCCTCTCCCTGGGGACTCAGGTGATCCTTCTGCCTCAGCCTTCCAAGTAGCTGAAACTACAGGCATGCACCACCATGCCTGGCTAATTTTTTGACTTATTGTAGAGACGAGGTCTCGCCAAGTTGCCCAGGCTGGTCTTGAACCCCTCAACTCAGGCCCTCACTTCTGCCTCCCAAAGTGCTGGGATTACAGGCATGAGCCACCACGCCCGGCGGACAAAGATTTTTAAAGACAGAAATAGACCTCCATCAGTCCAGGTGACTTCGCTTTGTCTCATGAGCCATCTCAGATCTGGGGGGGGGTAATTCTGCCAGGGGTAACACCCCGAAAGACCCACCGATGTGCTCCTCTGCCAAGTGCCTTTCTCCATGGTGAGAGCCAAGTACTTTTCCTTCCAGTGGAGTGTGGTTCCACGTAAGTCTGATTAGACCCACGTGGAATTTAAGACATTGTCACCCTGGGGCTTGAGCCCGGCAGGCCCAGGAAATGCGATCCAGTGGGATGATTTTCATTTGTTCAAGTAACAATATACGGTAGCTGCTTTTATTAACACGGCGTTCACTTGGCCGGGGTGCCTTTCTCAGCAGAGCCGAGGAGCCAACATTCCAGAGCCGTGAGAACGAAAAGCTCGGGGCTGCAACGGGGAGGAAGCGAGGGCCTTGGGCATTGCTCTGGTCAGTGGGAAAATCCTGCCAGTGCGAAGTGCCAGGGGCTGCATCAAGGCAGTGGGAAAACGTGTGGTCTCCCCTTGGCGCCATAGACCCCCTGAGCCCCGTGGGTGGAGAGTGATGGGGGTGGCAGGACAAGTGATCCACAAAAGGAAGATAGGAGGCTTCTCACGCAAGCTTCGTCTGGATGTCTTTTTCACGTCAGGCTTGGATGGGATTCTGGGGAAGGACAGGAATATGAGATAGGCTAGAGAAAAGAGCAGAGTAGAAAGAAACAGAAGAGGTTAACTTTAAAAAACGGGGCAAACCGGGCTCGGTGGCTCAGCCTGTCATCCCGCGCCTTTGGGAGGCTGAGGTGAGTGGATGGCCTGAGCCCACGGGTTCGAGACCCGCCTGGGCAGCGAGACCTCATCTCTACAATAAATCAAAAAATCAGCCGGGTGTGGTAGCGCGCACCTGTAATTCCGGCTACTCGGAAGGCTGAGGCGGAAGGATCGCCGGAGCCCAGCAGGTTGAGGCTGCGGTGGCCGGGAGCGGCCGGGAGCGGCACTCCAGTCTGGGCGACAGAGTGAGACTCCAACTCAAAAAAAAAAAAAGAAACAGGGGGCAGAGGAGGGCAGAATTTCAATGACCATCACCTGATGAGCAGAGAACAAAGTACAGTCTATCCAACCACGGTCAGGCACACTTAAACCAGTCATGTTATAGGAGACCCCTACGTTCAGGAAAAGACTTGGTTCTCGGACAACGTGCTCTCAGCAGCGGCACGAACCACTCAGTTTCTCCCGTTTGCCCTTCCTCTGCGCCGCACCCTCCACCCCAAGATTTGATTTTTCTCTCTGGAGTGGGCAAACAACACAGGAATCCTCTCCCTTGACCACCATCCAGATCAGAAATAAATGCTCCTGGAAACTGACTGGGCAGATTACGTCAAGTTGGAACAAAGGGAAGGCAAGAGGGACTGTGACCCAACAAGGAGGAGACCACCAGTGTCTGATCAAAGCCTTTTCTCACTCCACTTCCTGACCCGTCTTCTCTCCCGAACTCCTTTCCCACTTTGAATAATTTACTTCCCTGCCCAGGTAACACATGAACATGTTTCAAGGGGAATAAGGTACGGAAGAATTTTCGAAGGAAATTAAGTCTCACTCCTGCCACTGTCTTGGAGGCAGTCACAGTGACCAGTCCCTTCTGCACCATTCTAGGAATAAACTGTGTGTGCACATGCTCATATCAATTTTTTTTTAAATCACACAAACAGGAACATACCATACACAATGCATCAAACCTTGCATCTTCACTTAGCAAGAATGGTCTTTGAGACCATTTCATGTCAATGTACAAAGAGGTTCCTAATTATTCGTGGGTTGTAGTATTCCATCACGTGGATCTGCCGTTGTCGAGTCAATCACCCTCTCTTAATTAGAGGCACTCCCTTCAGCCCTTTGCCGTTGTAAATCACGCTGTAGTAACTTTGTGCACACGTGGGAGTGCACCAGTAAGATAAATGTCTAAAAGTGGAATTGCTGATCAGTTGTATATTTATTTTTTATCCTGGCCGATATAGTCAAATTGCTCTTCATAGAGGTCGTAACAATATTCACACCAAAGGACGTTTAATGACAATTCCTTGTCTTTATGTCCCCTCCAAAGAAAGTATAGTCTTCAAAGCCTTTCTCCTTGCAATATGACCACTAAAAATGTGATCTCACTTGAATGATCTATGTTTCTCTTATTAAGCATATTTTCTTATATGTAAGTGCTATTTATGTTTCTCTTTTCTGTGAATTTTTTGTTTATTGAACAATATGTATTGTTCACCCTCTAGTGAGCTTAGGGCTCTGCATACAGTAATATAAAATGTGCTCTTCATCGTGTGTATTGTAAATATTTTTATCGACTGCTACTTATATTTTTATTTTATTTAAGGTTATATTTATCAAGCAGAAGACAAATATATTAGTTTTTTTTAAAATGACTTTAAAGGTTTTGTGTCCTGCTTAGGAAGATATTCCTGATTCTGAAATTATCAAACACATTTTTTCTGGCCGGGTGCAGTGGCCCACGCCTGTAATCCCAGCACTTTTGGAGGCGGAGGTAAGAAGATCGTCTAAGCTCAGAGGTTTGAGACCAGCCTAGGCAACTTGGCAACACTTCATCTCTACAATAAATCAAAAAATTAGCTGGGCATGGTGACACGCACCTGTGGCTCTAGCTACTTGGAAAGCTAAGGTGGAAGGATCACCTGAGCCCAGTAGGTCAAGGCTGTGGTGGCCGTGAGCATGCCACTGCACTCCAGCCTGGGTGATGGAGTGAAACTCCAACTTAAAAAAAAAACAAAAACTTTCTGTACTTTAATGATTCTCTTTTTACATTTAAATCTTTGCTCCTTTTGGAATTTATTTTGCTTAGTTACATATAGGGATAAAACCATACATCAAACTTTATGATTATTATAAAATATCATCCAATTATTCCAACACCATGTTTTCTCTAATGATTTAAAGTGCTGCTTGACTCATTTTTATTTTTTATTCACATATGTGTTTGGATCTACTTCGGGTCTTAATTTTGTTTTCTGTTCTGTAGCCAACTTTCAGTTGTGTAGTTTTATTTCTCACTTAGCCTTTACAAGTGGTGTAGCTTTATTTCTCACTTAGCCTTTATAAACAATCCTAAGTTTGATTTCTCCTACACCATTACTCCTGTGCTCAACTGTCAACAATCGCAATCCTGTGACTGCCTCTACATCCCACGCACAGGGAAAGAGACCCCAGTCCAGAGAGGTTCCTGATGTGTTAGCACCGCCCAGAGCTGACACCAGACTCTCTCCTGGCCCCTGCTCCAGGCTCTTTCATGCAAACTCACTGTGTCCCCTTCACTCCGTCCAACACGGCAGTTTAAAAACTGAATTGTCCAATAACCTACAGCAAGGCTTCCAGGACTAGTGATCTGGGGTAAGGTGAAGTCTTTTAGGGCTTTTAATATAAAGTAGTTCATGGTTTCGTTGAATAATAATCATGATAATATTTTTTCTTTTACTATAAGTCCTGGGCATTATTCCCAGAACTTTCCATGCATTATTTAAATTGATGCTCACTCCAACTCTATGACATAATCATTCATTCTCTCCTTACATTACAGATGAGGGGATTGGAACTATGGAGATTAAATAATTTCCCCACGTTCACAAGGCTAAGAGGCTGTCGCCACCAGTCTTTTTTACCTTTGGGATGGTTTGTTCTCCTTGCCTTTTAACTGTCTTTTATTCATCCACTCCATGTTTATTTACTGAGAACCCATGACAGGGGAAAACTTGTGAAAACCCAACTTCCTGGTGTGGCATTACCCACCAGCTGACATGACAGGGAAAATGCACTGGGGATGGGGTGGTTTATCGTGTTCCTGTAGGCCAGGTTGCCCCCTCACTTACTCTCACACTGCATGGTAACAGCCATTCATGCAGGGTCTCCTTGTGTGTCAGTGCTGACCTTATTAAATCAGCAATCACTTGGCATCATATACCCAACAAGACACAATCCTTGTCTCAGGAGTCTTGGAGTCTATTCGGAAAGAAAACACGTGCATAGCATCACACACTATTTTATTTTATTTATTTATTTATTTGTTTTTGAGTTGGAGTCTCACTCCGTCGCCCAGGCTGGAGCGCAGTGGCACACTCATGGCCACCCCAGCATCGACCTGTTGGGTTCAGGCCATCCTTCCATCTCTGCCTTCCAAGTAGCCAGAACTACAGGCGCACGCTGCTGTGTCTGGCTAATTTCTTGATTTATTGTAGAGATGAGGTCTCACCAAGTTGCCCAGGCCGGTCTCGAACCCATGGGCTTAGGCAATCCTCTCACCTCGGCCTCCCAAAGTGCTGGGATGACAGGCTTGAGCCACCACGCCCAGCCAACCACACACTATTGTAAATGCTGTCAGAAGGTCTACTCGAAGGATCCTGGGAGTCTGGGGGCCTGAGAAGCTGGCTTCTTATGGTCTGGTCACCAAGAGGCCCGGGCCCATCCACACTGCCAGCAAGGCAGGAAGCTCATAGTATGATTCCTTTACAGAAGGTCAGAGGATACCTCTGGCACAGGTGGGCAGCCCTTGAGTGGGGTTTTATATAGCCGATGGTCTCAATCAACAGGAAGGAGTCAGAAATTATACTCCACCAGTTTCTCATCCTGTATTTCTTTTAGAAATTAGATCCCAGGTCTCTGGCTCTCAGCTCACTCATTCTTCCTCTAGATCCTACCTTGCTGCTTCCTCTCAAGAGACAGAAATCCCTGTGGACTTCCTCAGAGCGGCAACCCAGGCAGGCTGGGAAGGAAAATGCCCTCTTTTCTAGAAAGAAGAGAGGATTTGGGTGATTTACTGGGAATGAACTTGTTGATGTGTAACGGGAAGTCCACAGCACTCATTTTCTGAACAGGTGACCACCATACATGCCCCTACTAAATTAGTACCGAAGGGGACCATTTACTGTGGGCCCCAGGCTCCCTGGTACCATCTTCCACATTGGGAAACAGGTTCTTTTCCCAAAATTCACTGCTCCTTAATATCTCTGCTCCTGCATGTCCCTGGAGAACTATGACATGCCAGGAAGTATCAGACATCTTCTGGGCTCCAAGTCAAAACTGAGAATGGGTCTCAGAGGGATAGCAAACTTGGGACTTAAGCTGGGAAAGACAGACTGGGGACCCAAAAGCAGGAAGAAGAGACAGACAGTATGGGAAAAGACTTAAGAGATCATCTGGGCCGGGCTCTATGGCTCAGCCTGTAATCCCAGTACTTTGGGAGGCCGAGGCGAGACGATTGCCTGAGCCCACAGGTTTGAGACCAGCCCTGGCAACTTGGCGAGACCTCGTCTCTACAAGAAATCAAAAACTAGCTGGCGTGGTAACGTCAGTAGGTCGAGGCTGTGGTGACCGGGAGCGTGCCACTGCACTCCAGTCTGGGTGATGGAGTGAGACTCCAAATCAAAAAAAACAAAAAAGATCATCTGTCTCTCCTCCCCCTCCACTAACCACCTCACTCCTTCTTCCCCCCACCACACACAGTTTACAGAAACAGGAGCTGAGACTGAGAGGAGAGGAACCTGCCCAAGGCCACACAACCAGGAGGCAGAAAAGTCACCAAATAGAACCCCGAACTCTCATTCTGCTCCTCAAGCCCACCTCCCACGGTGGACTGGAGAGCGCAGCTTATTGCATGCTTTCCTGGTTCTTTCCCTGAGTAGAATAAGCTCTTATCTAGGGATGCTAGAACATGCCCTAAACTGGAAGTCAGGAGACCTGTACAGTACAACCTCGGCTCCCACCATGTGGGACCATCCATCTGTGTCCCTGGGCCTTGAATTCCTCATGGCAAAGGAGGGAAGGTGAGAGGGACCCAGGAGAGCTCTGCCATCTCTTCCAGGTATAACCTTGCTTCTTCCTGTCCACCTAGAACGGCTCAGATCTCGTGGTGTTTGTCTTATGAAGGACAGGGAAAGGACCCCCAGCTGGGAGGCTAACCATAAGCTGGCATCTGCAACTCACCTCGTGTGTAACTAAGCCTCTGCTCACTCTCTTTCACAGCCCAGCTTCCAAGAAGAGTGCAAGTTCAGAGAAACCCTCCTGCCCAACAATTACAACGCCTACGAGTCAGACTTGTACCGAGGGACCTACATCGCACTGAGCAAATACGGACGGGTCAAGCGGGGCAGCAAGGTGTCCCCAATCATGACTGTCACTCACTTCCTTCCCAGGATATAAGGACCCATGGCAGGAGGCTCACAGGTTAAAAGCAGCATCCCTTCTAGTGGAATTCTGCACACGCGAACGATTCCCCTTGCCCTCCATGGCTTCTGAGTCAGGCTTATCTTGTGCTAGAGAGATCTGAGTTGGTCCCCTCCACCCCTGGACCCCGTGGCATGTCGCCCACCCAAGTGAAGGTTGCAGCCGGCATCTTAGGGTGGCAATGGATCTCGTGCTCTGACCTCCCCCGAGGAAAGACGGGATGGGTGATGCTTATGGAATGTGCCATCAGTGCAGGAAAAGACCAGGGTCGGGGTCTGTGTGTGTCGATGCATATCCATACCTCTCAACAGGTATTCTCAGAGCAAAGGCATTTCAAAGCATCGGGTTTCCTTCTGCAAGCATGAGCGCTACCGGAATCCGCCTGCGAGAACGTTGCTTGTCAAGCCAGCAGGATTGATGTGTGACTCTGTTCTGCGTCTTTTCAATGATCTTGCCATCACGAGGTCACTAACCGCGCAGGGTGCATGGGTGGGGGACAGCATCTGTCCTCAAAGCGCAGAGAGGACAGGGAGAGGGGGTGTAAGATGTAACTGCAAACCCCAGAGAGAGTGATCAAGCTTCCTGCCTGAGAGGGCTCTGGGGATACTGGGATGCGCTGCCGGGGAGTCTGGGGGAGAAGGGGTCCCCTTCCTGACAGAAGGCACGGGGCCGCCTCTGGGGCAGCTGGGGAAGGTCTGCAGAGGCAGCGGGAGGCACTGGACGTGCTATGAGAGCCGTTCCGCCTGGAAGACTCGATGCTGTGTGTGGCTCCAAGAACGAGCAGGGGCCAGGTTGCCTGCCCATGGCTCTTCCTCACTTTGAACCGGGTCTTATTTTAACCTCAGATGACAAGGATCCTAATAATGGCAACCTCTTTGGCGAGGGGTGGGGCGCAAAATAGGGCATGGAGGAAGTAGAGAAGCTCTGGACTGCAGATGACAATTCCTCTCCAACTATGTCCAGGAAACTCACCCAAGTTCTCATCTGATACCCTCACTTCCTGCGCGCTCACCCTCCTTTCGCATACATGCTGTGGCCTGGATGCAGCAGAATGGGCGCCATGACCTCCAAGGTTTGCCCTCTCTTACTCCCTACAGTAGGGGAGGAGTGATAATCCAGTGAAATCGGGCAGCCAAGCCAAAGCAGCTCCTTGCTGTACAATGCCTTCCAGCCTCCTGTCCTCTGAGAGTATTTAAAGCAGAGGTTCCCCCAAGTGACTATAAATGCCGTCCTGCCCGGAGCCTTCGGATTCCTGAACCGTTGGAATGTTCCTAAATCTGAAACCAGAGAGAGCCATATCAGAGTGCAAATATTTTTGGCATATGTGAACCATCGAGTTACAAAATGACCTGACACCCTCTGCTACCCTCAGGGGCCCCGGCCTGCAAGACAATCCCTCATCTGTTGCAAATACCTTCGTCTTCAACATACCTCTCTATTTGCAGACGTATCCATCTATGGCTAGATCTGGGCTGAGGGCTTCTGAGCTGAAGATGGAGACTGGCGATCTAAGGGAGAGACACCCCACTGGCCACCTCCTCTGCCCAACAGATGTCAAATAGGTTATTTGCCGGGCAAGGAGCGAAAGGCCGCACCGAGGAGAGCAAAGACGGAAGATTGAACAGACAGTAGGAGGAGCGCAGCAGCGTGTGTGGTCACAGTTGGGCCCTGAATGTGTTGGAAGAGGAGGCACATCGGCTCATCTTGGAATACTGAAGTGTGAGTCTGCTTGGAGGAGGGGACAAAGCTCATTTAGGAATTCTTGTCCCCCGGTGCAAACAGTCTCTTTAACAGGGTGCGTCAGAAACAGAAGCCCTTAGACCCTGAGGTGCAGATCAGTTCTCAACAGAGCTGCGTTTGACTGCCATCTGGAGAAGAAAGGAGAAGAAGGTTTTAGGCCTCATAGCATTATTCTTCCTGTGTGTTACCTGGCATGAGAGGAGGTGGTTTTCTAAAGAGAGTCTTCAAGGCCTTGGATGGTTAGATCTTTCCTGCATCTCTCTAGAGGCTCATAAAATTGCTCAAATCCTGACAAGGAGTTTCCTCCGATGTCCACTCCCAGTTTTCATGCTAGGAGCGAGAAGGAGAAGCTGCAAAATGCCCAAGATCGTGCAGGCTTGACATTCAGCCGCTCTGTAGTGGTACCGGCATGGGTGTCTGTTCTGTTACCAGAGCCTATGCTGGACTGTTGCTAAGTATTTTGAATATTACCCCGGGATGTAGGGAAGTATGGCTGATTCCTTAAAATCCTTCCCAGGCAAAGGAATTCTCTCAAGGGCTTTCTCTTTTCCCTACAAGTGATTTGGGTTTCTGATAGCCAATCCCTATCAAACCCACAGAAGTGGATTAAGAGACGGGAACAGAGTAAGACCAGCAGAAGGCACTTCAGCCCCCTCTCTCCTGTTACTGCATGTCTGCCCAGGTATGGAAAGGTGTTTCCTACCTGGTCACATGCCTGCTGAGTCCCGAACTCAGCCCCAGTGAATCCCAAAGACCTCAGAAGACGTTTTCATGGGCGTAGGAGTGAGTGCATACTACCTTCCCACTGAGGAGGCACTAGGAGTGACTAGAGTCCACCCCCACCCCAGATCCTAAGCAATGACCCTGGTTAATAGAGTTCTGTAGCTAAGTGGCGTCTCATCCATCTGGAGCCTTCTTTGGCAGCTGCATGCAGATCTGGGGTTCCAAGAGCCCAGAGGCTGTTTTATTCCTTGTCAGGAGCACATGATAAGGCAAAGAACAGCAGATCTGTGCACCCTTTAAGACGAAATTCTCAGCTGGGAAGAGGTGAGCTCAGGAGCAGTGGGGGAGCCCAGGCCCCTTGCAAAACCTCTGCCCTTTTCAGGGCAATAGATGGACCTCGTAGGAAACCAGCAAATTCCAAAGGCCGTGTTCAAACCATTGATTATGTCTGTCTCATCATTCACTACCTTCTAACACCCCTTCCCTTCCCACTTCCCATACGGTTTTGAACCTCCCTGGAAAGCAGCATATCATTTTGTAATTAATACCCTGCCATTACCCTCCACAGCCTTCCCGTCTGCCACCGCATCCCACAATACCTCCAACACACTCGCCAAGCCCTGGGTCAGGGCCATTCCGCAGCCCAAGAGAGACATCGTTCTCTTTGCCATCTGATTCAGGGGACAAACCTCTTTAGACATACAGAGGCCTCCCCAGGCCAATAACTTCAGTCCTGACATTCTCTTCTAACTCCCTGTCCCCTCCTGGGAAGGTTGGAATTCTTCCCATGATGGCTCCGGGCTCCCTTCTCGTCCCAGACCTCAGATCCTCCAAGTTCTCATTCTGTGTGAGTCTTGAAGGAAGAAGGAAATAGGAGAGCCCATGAGTTTTAGTTCTCTTCTCTCCGTTGAGAGGGGAGACGTCCATTGCTGTAGCCCATACTGGTCCATGGCCACCGTGGCAATGTATCGACCTCCAAGACACCAGGATCTGCCTGCTGCTTTTTGCCCCCTTATGTCCCCTTTCATGTGGACACAAGCTTTTTCCCAAAAGACTCCGGGCTGGTGGTCACTAAGGAGACATTGTCTCTGCCTGCCACTTTTGTGCTTGCAAAGAGGGTCTCTGACATTTGCTCCTCCCCTGCAAGGAACCAGTCACTCATTCTGCTACCTCCCAGAAAAATTCCAAAGATAGGAATGTTTGGGACAAGGCCAGACGGAAGGAGAGAAATGCTCCAACCTGTGCTTACACCTGAGTCAGCGAGTCCTCCTCCCAGGACAGGTGGAGGCGGGTGTGATCATGTCCCAAACAGCTTCTCGATCGAGTCCATCCTGCAGATAGCCAACCTGGAACCATGTTTGAATACCTCATCGAACTACTGAAATTCCGGCGTCAGACGACTGCGTCCTCATGTGGTTTTCTCTTTCTGTCCAACGACAAGTACCTCAGGCTGGGTCCCAGCGCGGAGCTGTCCACAAGCTTAGGCACAGCGGGTAGGAAAACCCAGACGCTGTTCGGTCACGTGCTTGTGAAACGCGATGCTTCTGGTTTTTAAACTACGTATGTGCTATGCACAAACCATATCATGTTCCAGCAAAAAGTTAAAGGTCTTTTTATACGTTTCTCTAAACTTTTTGACTCCACCCCTCCTATTAAAACTGACAACAAATCTCTGGGTTGTGTGGCTGCTTCTTCCTCTTGATTCCTTCCGACCACCTGGGGAGGCAGGTAGAGGGGAACAGAGAGGGCACATTTGCGGTGCTGTTGATTACAGCACGAAGAAGTCCTTGGCTCACTCAGTCCAACCGTCCTGTCTACGAGTGGGAAATTTGACCCTGGAAGAGAACGGAAGTGACCTAAGACCACAGTGAGGCATCAGCCCTCCTCCTCTTCTAGAGGCTTTGGCCAAAGCTGGAGATATGAGAGGGGACCCAGAAAACCCAGAATTATCTTTTGGAGGATGGGCCCTTTGTCGTAAGGCATTCTGGTAAGAGTTCCAGGAACCCATCGACTTCAGTGTACCAGCTAGTGTTGTTATGAGAGGCTGCATGCAGCTTTTGTAAATTTTTTTTTGGAGATTCTTTCAACACGTTTGCCCATGTCATGATGGGCGAGTTACCAGCACATCTACCCACAGTGTGCTTAGCGTTCAGCAGTTTTTGACCAAAAACAGCAGGACCTCCATTCCCACCCTCCCTAGTCACCCGATCTCACCCTGAGTGACTTTTTGTTGTTGTTGTTTCCCTGAATGAAAAATATCCTCAAAGGGAAACGTTTTGCTGATGTGGAAGATGTGAAACAAAAAAACAGTAGAAGTACTAAAAGGAAGGCATCAAAATGAGCCAGTTCAAAAACTGTTTTGAGCAGTAGAAAAAGCATCTCAATAGGTGTATTGCATCAAGCAGAGAGTTCTTCGAAGGTGACTGAAGTTTAAATATGTGAGAATAAATACACATTATTTTATAAATCAATTCCAGGTTTTCTGGTTCCCTCTCACCCCATTATATACATTTCTGCGACTGTAGAATTCATGCATTCTTATACTCACCCATCAAGAAATATTTACTAAACTCCTCATCCCTGTCCTACACAGGGCTAGGTCTCTGAAATATTTGGGAACAAGGTAGATATAGTCCCCATCCTCTCACAAACTTGCCGTGTGTGCGTGCGTGTGTGTGTGTGTGTGTGTGTGTGTGTGTGTGTCTCAGGGTCTCACTCTGTCATCCAGGCTGGAGGGGAATAGCATGGTCACTGCTCATGACAGACTCCACCTCCTGGACTCTGGTGATCCTTTCACCTCAGCCTTCCAAGTAGCTGGAACTACAGGCACAAACTACCATGCCCGGCTAATTTTTTGATTTTTTGTAGAGATAAAGTCTCGCTACGTTGTCCAGGCTTGTCTTGAATTGCTGGGCTCAAGCCATCCTCCGGCCTTGGTCTCTCAAAGTGCTGGGATTACAGGCGTGAGGCACCACGCCCAGCCCCAAACTTGCCTTTTAAAAAATCACCCAAGAGCATGTTACTAAGCAGATTTCCAAGCCCCAGTCCCAGAGATTCTGATCTGGAGGCTCCCAGATAGGGCCCAGGAGTCTAGGTATGTAGCATGTACCCCAGGCAAGTCTGACATTGAAGCAATGGTCTAGTAGGACGAGTGAAATTGCAGGACGTGAGTTAGGGCAGACTCTATGAGTTATACAGACTAGTTACATGTCAAACTAAGAGAAAGAAGATGACCGAGGAGCTTACGTCGCTCACTGGGGATCCCAGAGTCTCCTGAGTTTCCTCCTTCCCTTCACTCTCTGCCTCATTCTGAAGCCTTCCAAAATCAGACCTATGAACTCCCACCACCCTACTCTCACCACCCTCTTCTACCTCCTCAGACCATCTCTGGAGAGATTAACTTGTGCCTTCAGGAGAGCGACACTGGGTTCTGAATAAATCTCTAACTCTTGGAAGAGCAGACTGGTCCTTTGGCCTCTGTCCCTGGTTCCTGCATTATTTGCCCAATTAATATTTCTAAGAGCCTACTGTGTGCCAGAAACCACGCTGGGCCCTTGGAATATCACTATGAAAAATTATACATGGGCTTATAGACTGGCAAGGAAGACAGACATGAAACAAATAATTACAGCAACATGAGAGAGAGAGAGTCAGGTATACTATGGGAGCACAAGACAGGGTCTCAGGGGGAGGAGAGAGTTCATCTCAAAAATAAAGCTGAGCTCTAAAGGGTGTCAGCCAGATTTAGGGCAGGGGTAAGAGCAGGCAGGCAGGGGAGAAGGAAGGACACAGTATGGGTTTGAAGGTAGAGCTAGGGAGGAGAGGGCACGAACGTGGCCCCTTCAAGGATCTCACGCAAGAACAGCGTTGCAGGCATCCAGGGTGAGAGAATTGTGATGGCACTCACGGTAAGTGATCAGGAGTTAGATCACGGAGCACCTGGGAAGTTTTGTTAGGGCACTTGAATTTTTAAAAATTTTGCATATCGTATAATTTACCTTTATCAAGTTTATAACTCAGTGAGTTGAAGCAAACTTGCCGTCATCATAAATCAGTTTTGGACTGGGCACGGTGGCTCACGCCTGTAATCCCAGCAATTTAGGAAGCGGACGCAAGAGGATTCCCTGAGTCCAGGGGCTCGAGACTAGCCTGGGCAACTTGGCAAAACCTCGTCTCTATGGTAAATTAAAAAATTAGCCAGGCATGGTGGCGAGCACCTCTAGTTCCAGCTACTTGGAAGGCTGAAGTGGAAGAATCACCTGAGCCCAGCAGGTCAAGGCTGCAGTGGCTGTGAGTACACTCCAGCCTAGGTGACAGAGAGAGACTACAACTAAAAAAAAAAAATCAGTTTTGGAGCATTCTTATGACTCCATTAAGATCCCTCACCGGAGGCTTAGGTAGGGTTAGGGTTAGGGTCTCGCCAAGTTGCCCAGGCAGGTCTCGAACCCATGGGTTCAGGCAATCCACTCACCTCAGCCTCCCAAAGTGCTGGGATTACAGGCTGAGCCACCAAGCCCGGTTCTTGATGCACATTTAATCCCCATCTCCCTCAACCCCCAGCGACCACTGATCTACTTTCTACTTTCTGTCTCCATAGTTTTCCTTTCTCTAGATATTCCCCGCAAAGGAATCTCACAATACGTAGTCTCCTGTGTCTGCCTTCTTTCACTAGAAGAGCCTGAATTTTAATCTAAAAACACTGAGAGGCCCTTGGTGAGTTTAAGAAGTAATAAAGGCTGCGCAGTGGCTCATGCTTATAATTCTAGCACTTTGGGAAGCCAAGGCAGGAGGATTTCTTGAGCCCAGGAGTTTGAGACTGGCCTGGGCAACATAGACTTCGTCTCTACAAAATTATTATTTTTTTAATGCATATTTTTTAAAAGTTTTTTTTTTTAGCACAGAGCTTTGAACAACCCTCTCCCCCCAAAAAGTGTAATCCTTACTTAGAAAAAAAAAATCAGCCGGGCTTGGTGGCTCAGCCTGTAATCCCGCGCCTTTGGGAGGCTGAGGTGAGTGGATTGCCTGAGCCCGCGGGTTCGAGACCCACCTGGGCAACTTGGCGAGACCTCATCTCTACAATAAATCAAAAAATCAGCCGGGCGTGGTAGCGCATGCCTGTAATTCCGGCTACTCGGAAGGCTGAGGCGGAAGGTTCACCGGAGCCCAGCAGGTTGAGGTTGCGGTGGCTGGGAGCGGCCACTGCATTCCAGTCTGGGCGACAGAGTGAGGCTCCAACTCAAAAAAAAAAAAAAAAATCAACCAACCAAAGTATCCCATTCCTTGAATATGCTTATTGAAATTTCCCTGAAAGAAGAGAGGTTGATGATTGAAGCATTTGGCCTGTGGGGGGCGTTGGAGAGTCGCCAGGTTGGCCAATTGAAGTGTTTGCTGTAAATATCAAAAAACCACTGCTTTTACAAAGTACATATGAGCCC
This sequence comes from Carlito syrichta, assembly GCF_000164805.1. Lineage (NCBI taxonomy): Eukaryota > Metazoa > Chordata > Mammalia > Primates > Tarsiidae > Carlito > Carlito syrichta. The sequence continues at coordinate 158,497 of NW_007070626.1, read as the reverse complement.
TCCCATGTGGTTTTGGTGGGACACACGCATCCAGCAGCGCAGGCACAGATCCCCATGAGGCAGGGCTAGGCGGTTCCGGAGGACCCCAGGCGCCTGCCTCTGGTTGCATAGACATGCACTGAGCGCTGTGTCTGTCTCTGTCAGTTCAAGCTGCCAAAGCAACAGGCCATGAATTGGGTGTCTCAAGCAACAGACACTGACTTTCTCACAGTTTTGGAGGGTGGAAGGCCAAGGTCAGTATCCAGCAGCGTGAGTTTCTGGTGAGTCCTCGCTTCCTGGTTTATAAATAGCCACCTTTTTGCTGTGTCTTTATACAGTCTTTCCTCTGTGTGTGAGAAGACGGAGTGTATGCCCTGATGTGTCTTCCTCTTCTTTTTTTTTTTTTTTTTTTTTTGAGTTGGAGCCTTACTGTCGCCCAGACTGGAGTGCAGTGGCCGCTCCCAGCCACCAGCCTTGACCTGCTGGGCTCCGGCGATCCTTCCGCCTCAGCCTTCCGAGTAGCCGGAATTACAGGCATGCGCTACCATGCCCGGCTGATTTTTTGATTTATTGTAGAGATGAGGTCTCGCCAAGTTGCCCAGGCAGGTCTCGAACCCACGGGCTCAGGCAGGCCACTCACCTCAGCCTCCCAAAGCGCGGGATGACAGGCTGAGCCACCGAGCCTGGCTGTCTTCCCCCTTCTTGTAAGACTACAGTCCTTTCAGATTAGGACCCCACTCTTATGACCTCATTTAATCTTAGTTCCTTCATGGTCCTGTTTCTCAATCCAGTCACACTGAGGTTTAGAGCTTCAACATATGAACTTGGGGGATTGGGGATGGTGATTCGCAAACATTCAATCCACAACAGTGCCTGCTGCCACCCGGGGAAGCCTGACCTCACATGTGGTGTCATTCTAACAACATTCCAGGAAGGAAGTCAGCAGACAATGCATTTTCAGACTCCCAAGGTTCTGCTATAACGGTCAGTAGCTCTAATTTGGAGGCATTATTCTTTTGGGGACTCAAATTTTTGGGTAAGTGAGCTAGGCAGTTACTTTTAAGGCAATAATCCTCAACTGGGGGCAATTTTGACATGTAGACGACATCTGGCAATGTC
>NW_007070626.1:104187-157195 GCF_000164805.1 Carlito syrichta | reverse complement strand
ACTGCCACCACCATAAAATTATTCAGTCCCAAGTGTCAGTGGTGCCGAGGTCAAGAAATCCTGCTCTAAGGTAGAGTGTCCCGAGATTCTTACGTTAGCTTTCATTGAAGAGCCAGATTAGAAAGTGAAGGCTGGGACCAGGCTTGGTGGCGCAATCTGTCATCCCAGCACTCTGGGAGGCCGAGGCGAGTGGATTGCCTGAGCCCGTGAGTTCAAGACCAGCCCGGGCAACTTGGCGAGATCTCGCCTCCACAATAAGTCAAAAACTAGCCAGGTGTGGTGGCGCACGCCTGTAGTTCCGGTTCCTTGGAAGGCTGAGACGGAAGAATCACCGGAGCCCAGCAGGTCGCGGCTGTGGTGACAGGGAGCGTGTCACTGCACTCCAGTCTGGGTGTCAGAGTGAGACTCCAACTCGAAAAAAAAAGAAAGGAAGAAAGTGAAGACTGGGAAGCGACGCTTCAGATGTCATGATCAACCGTTACACCTAGACTCCATCCCCCAGGAAGTCCCTGTGGGAATTTGACAAGGGCAACGTGTCATGAGGAGTTTCCCTAGGCGTACGGTTGACAGGTGGGCACGGAGGCAGGTCAGACCTGGGTTTCAGGTAAGAGTTTCTGGGCCAAAGGAGTATCACGAGGGGCAGGCCACCAAGAAATGAGGAGAAGGAGCTTGACCACGTGCGTCCTCTTCCTCCTCACGTCGGCCTTCATCCTCTCACACCTGGCCCAGGCCTCTCCCTCCAGCCTCCCCTCTCCCCCCTCGTCACAGTCCAGCAAGCAGGACTTCAGCTGGAATCGTTTATACCTACACAGTCTTCATATCTTCATTTCTTTTTCAGGGCACACCATTTGTTTTCCTTTCCTGAAGACCCAAGAAATCAACACATAACCTCAGCACTTATCATTCTCCCTACCCAAAGGTCATGGCTGTTACGAGAGTGTCGTATTTCCTTCGATCTTTCATGTAGAAAATAAATCAAGTGTGTGAAGCAAGCACAGCAGATGGGAGGCTCCTGCAGGGCGGTTTTCTTTTTTTCTTAAACCGCCCTGCAGGAGCCTGCCATCTTCATAAATAGGCTTAGTGAAATTAGCGTCCTTGGAGGAAACCTCAGGCTGTCTCAAGAATCTCCCGGCCACTCATAACTAAAACAAAGCCATATGGTTATTCAAGTTGCAAAACACAGCCACGATTCAGAAATTGGAATGCCAGGTGACAAGAATCTGCACTCAGTCTTCATTCAAAGGTAACACTTCCTTCCTCACCTCCAGCTGGGACGGCGGCGAGTAGGGCGGTGTGACCGTGATCAGGTTCTTATCTCTTTCCCAGACACAGCTTCTGATCCTCTTGGGCCGCAGAAAGGCCACCAAGAGGGAAGGGATCCAGGGATGTTCTCCCCCGACTGGCTGTTAGACGAGGGGGACCCAAAAAATCCAGAACGTATTTATAAAATAATGTGCATGTATTCTTCCATGTTTAAACTTCACCTTCAGCGTACTCACCGCTGGATGCAATACACCTATGGAGAAGCTTTTTCCACTAGTAAAAACAGGTTTTTTGGTTTTGGAGGTTTTTTTAGATTCAGGGGACACCCATTCATATTTGTTTTTGAGTTCATCGATTTTGATGCCTTTTAGAGCTTCTGTAATTTTTTTTTTTTTTTTTTTTGAGTTGGAGTCTCACTCTGTTGCCCAGATTGGAGTGCAGTGGCCGCTCCCGGCCAACGCAGCCTCAACCTGCTGGGCTCCGGCGATCCTTCCGCCTCAGCCTTCCGAGGAGCCGGAATTACAGGCATGCACTACCATGCCTGGCTAATTTTTTGATTTATTGTAGAGATGAGGTCTTGCTGCCCAGGCGGGTCTCGAACCCGTGGGCTCAGGCAATCCACTCACCTCAGCCTCCCAAAGGCGTGGGATGACAGGCTGAGCCACCGAGCCCGACCGCTTCTGTCATTTTTGTTTCACCTCTTCCACATTGGGAAACGTTTCCTTTTGAGGACTTTTTTCATCGGGGAAACATCAGGGCGAGATCAAGTGAACAGGGTGGTGGGGGCACGGGGGTCATGGCATTTGGGGCGAGCTGCTGAATGCTCAGCATGGTGTGGGCAGATGCACTCACAGATCACCCATCACGAAATGGGCAGGCACACTGAAAGCATCTCCAAAAAAACTTCACCCAAGCCGAACGCAATCTCTCACATCAACGCTGGCTGGCACACTGATGCCCGTGGGTCCCTAGAACACTGACCTAACGAATGAAGGACAAAGCCTGTACGGCAAGGGGCCCCCTCCAAAAGATAATTTCGGGTTTTGGGGGGGGGGCCTGGTAAGTTGGCTTTGCGCTCTCTGGGCCTCAAAAGTCCTGAAGACAGACTCTACCGTTAGCAGCGGCTTTCGCTCTTTCAGAGACCCTCTGTCTCTGCAGACCTCTTACTCACAGCGTGGAGGACTCCACGGGTTCAGCTTCTTTGGGGGCCTTCTGCTCACTCCTCTCTTAGCCCCTTTGGAAGCCAGCCATGCGCTGCAGCTCCTCTCTACCGCCGCCTGTTGCCTACCTAGGTGGCCCTCCAGGCCAGGGCTTGAGTCACCCCCTCTCACATACGCGGCCCACGCCCGGTTCCTGGGAAACACCCCCCCAAGCCCTGGCTCCTGCTAACGTCAGGAGCAGCAGCAGCCTGCTCTTCACCCTTGCCATCGATGCAGCAGCGAACATCCCTCTCTCCCGCCTTGAAATTTCCCAGGTAGGTGTCGCAGTGGTCCACTGTGCCCCTCAGCTCCAGGGACACATACATGGCAAAGCCTCCCGTGGGGGCTTGCTGAAGTCTCCCTCTTGACTTGGTAAGGTATTCCAGGCCCTCCAAAAAAGTCCCTTAAGAAGTTTTTTCTGAATAAAAAACACTTCTCAAAATCCTCTCGTTTTCTGACCCTCAATATCAGTGAAACCTATGAACTCTTGAGCACAGGGAATATTCTGTGGCTTTCCTCCATTCTCCTCCTCCCGGCCCTGACCCACCTTTCTCCAGAACTAGCTGTGGGTTTCCTCTGATACCAACGGGGCTAGGAAAATAACCTGTCTCAAACTGCTACTTACTTTTAATTGAAAAAAAAAAATCAGCAAAACAACAAAAACAAATAAATGAAAAAATCATCCATAATTCTCTACAGACAACAACTTGGAGTAGGGTAGAGGGAGAGAGGTACCGAAATTTGAGGAGGAACAACGGAAATTAATGTGAATTACCGTTAACCTTCTTGACGGATCTAAATATATGTTTTCCTTCATAACACAAGATGTGTTATATGTTTCTCAGTTTGCTAATAAAATCACGTTTAGAAAACTAAAGATGTAAACGTTTTACCAAAAAAAGCAAAAGCCAGGCACGATGGCTGACCCCTGTAATCCCAGCACCTTGGGAGATGGAGGAGAGAAGATTGCCTGATCTCAGGGATTTGAAACTAGCCTGAGCAACATGGCAAGACCGCCTCTCTACAATTTAAAAAAAAAAAAAAAAACCAGGCAAGGTGGCCTGTGGTTCCAGCTACTTGGAAGGCTGAGACAGAAGGATCACCTGAGCACAGCAGGTTGAGGCTGCAGTGGCCGTGAGCGTGCCACTGCACTCTAGCCTGGGCGAAAGGGTGAGACTCTGACTCAAAAAACAAGCAAACAAACAAACAAACAAACAAAAGAATATTTCACAGGAAAAGCTATCTTCTCTATGTTATCCAAGCTTTTTAAAAATTCTCAAAAGTTACCCAAATCTTCCAAAAGATTGCTCTTTTTCTAATTTTCTTCCAGTTTTCCTCTCGTGCTTCACATCATTGTTTATTTTCTTGGCTAAGCGTATTTTAATTAGTTTACACCTTGGTTCCCCTGCCCCTAAGGGCTGTTGTTTTGGCCAAGGGTCTCCCACCGGGAACACCTGTCTTCCAGACGGATCAGGGACGCAAGCCATTCTGCGCCCCGTTGGTACTGCCCTCTTGTGGTTATTTCCTTACTAATAACCGCTTCGTCTCCATTTCATCCCTAGATGTCCCGAAAGAGCCGCCGACGGCCAGTTGTGAGTTGGGACCTGGATGCTGATTTTAGAAGAAGCAGGATAGAGAGAGACTTGTGAAAGCGTACACAATTACAGTTAGGTGGAAGGAGGATCGATTCTAGTGTTCCAGACCACCGGAGGGTGGCTAAAGTTAACAATAACTTGTCACATAGTTTGGGACAACCAGAATGTCCCTATTGCAGAGAAATGATAAATGTTTGAGAGGCTGGATGTGCTAGTTACCTTGTTCTGTTCACTGTGTAGTATAGGTATCGACACGTCACCACGTACACTGTGAAAATGTACAATTACCACCCGCCAATTACAAAAATAAAATAAAAATTTTAACAATGACTCGGTTGCGGTCTTTGCCTGGAAAGCTCACAGACCTGCGTGGAGGACAGTCACGTGCCCAGTTAATGCTTCTTTAAATCAGAGTACACTGAGCTGCGGTGGAGAAAGTGACTCACCGGAGTGGATAGCATGAGAAGATTCACAGAAGAAGGTTTACCGGAGCTCAGACTGTGAGAACGCAGGCACACGGAGAAGAAGAGATGTTCCAGACCAAGAGGAGTCTGAGCACAGGCCCCAGACGAGGCATAAAAGCGCAGAGGAAGTCGAGCCTGGTTGCAGGGGTAGCGCATGGGCTTGGGGCAGACGGGCAGGGGTTCTAGTCTTGCATGCGTCATTCAAAAGCTTCATGATCTTAGGTAAGATATTCAAGCCTCAGTTGCCTCTTCCATACCAATGGGGATAATAACAGTGTCTATCTCACCGGATCCTTGTGAATGGAATAATATGCATAAAGGGCTTTGCACAGTATTTGGCCTATAATAAGTGCAACAAAAGTTAGTTACGAATGGCGAGTGATGCCAGGTATTTGAGAGTATGGATGATGTGGATGAGTGTAGAGGGGAATGTATTCTGGAGACGGACCTCGAATACCAAGCTAAGGAGCTCAAAATTATCTCGTAGACAAGGGTGAACCACTGCCGATTTTTACGACGAAGTGACATAATGCAAACCTATTTTAAGGGGACAGTTCGGTGAAGAGGATAAAAGGTTGGAAGCAAATCATTTATGAAATAAATATTTATTTTAAACCTACTGGCTTTAAATAACTGTGCCAGTGTCGGTGAAAAACGGTGACCTGGAGAGAGAGCAGGTCTCTACCAGGGGTGGGGGGGGTGTGGAGTTCACTCTAACAGAGAGTAGACACATTCGCTTGTGCACCAGGCAGCAGTACATTACTCCAAGTCATGGGAGGGCTGGCAAGGAAACACACCCAGAGAACAGGAAATACAAACAGAGAACAACCTGGGATGCGGAAGTCACTAAGCTCCCTGGTCCTCCCTTTCTCCACCTCTTTTTCTTTTTTTTTTTTGAGTGGAAGTTTCACTCCATCGCCCAGGCTGGAGTGCAGTGGCATGCTCACGGCCACCCCAGGGTTGACCCGCTGGGCTCCGGCAATCCTTTCGCCTCAGTCTTTCCAACTACAGGTGCACACTACTCATCTGGCTTTTTATTTATTGTAGAGACAAGGTCCCGCCAAGTTGCCTGGGCTGGTCTTGAACCTGCAGGCTCAGGAGATCCACTCGCCTCGGCCTCCCAAAGTGCTGGGATGACAGGCTGAATCACTGAGCCTCACCACTTTCTCTACCTCTTAAGCACAGTTCATATACCAGTCCTCCCTGCCAAGCAAGCCAGTGTGTAAATTCAAACGAGGTAATGTGGTGGAAAGAGTTTTGTGAAGTGTAAATGATGGTAGAAGTAAGAGTGGTCATGGATTCTTACGAGACTCCCTCCTGACCATGGATCACCCAGGCTAGAGTGCGATGGTATGATCAGAGTACACTGCAGTCTTGAACTCCTGGGCTCAAGGGATCCTCCTGGTCCGGACTCCAGAGTAACTGGGACTGCAGGTCGCACCAACAAGTCTGGCTAATTTTTTTTTTTTTGTAGAGATGGGGTGTCGCTATGTTGCCTGGGCTGGTGATAATGGATTCTTAGTGAGATCTTCATGGCTCTTGCTCTCCCGGCTGACCCATCTGATTTTTCCTCAACCATTTGAAACAGGAAGACAGAGTTATTCTATCCCTTCTCCCTGCTCTCACTTTTTAGAATCATATGGAAAGATAAAAGAAAAAAAGGCAAAGGGAAGAAAGGGAGGGAAGGAAGGAGGAAGAGAGGGAGAGGAAGGGAGGGGAAGGGAGGGACCAGGGAACAAAGGAGGGAAGGAAGAAATATTTCTGCAAGGTCTGTAAGGCACTTTCAGGCCTGTTACCTCAATGGTTCTCCATGGAGCATTTTGGGCGAGTATTGGTTATTGCAATGGTCGGGGCACTACTGGCATTCGTGGACAGCGACTGCAGTGTCTACACATCTGCAACACAGACAGTCTTCCATCATGAAGAACTGAGCTGCGCTTTGCTCAGCTTTCAAAATGTCACAGAGGCAAAACACCTGTTTATAAATCTGAGCCTACCACGCAACGGCTTCACATAAAGCTGAGAGTGTTTTTCTCCATCGGTTGAAAATGCAAAGTTTTCCAACTAGGACATGAATCTAGGGAAGACTGTACTTAGTTGTGTTTGAAACTTTTCAAGAGCAGGTCACCATTTTTAAAAATTGTATCATGTGAATGCCCTCAGCGGTGTTAAGTTATCAGTACAACTACAATTATAGCTCTCACATTCACAGCGGTTCTCTTACTATACAGCTTCACACAGACATACTTCTTTAATTCCATTTCAAATGGCAAGAAAGACACATGATTTTTAGTGGGATGTGTCCTTGCAGCTCTCAAGTCCAGATGTATCCACCATAAGCAGGTTTGAGCACTGTCTCTTAAGGTAACTGTGACTGAGCTTTTAGATACTGAAATACACGGTCTTGTCAGTTACATTCCTATTATTTCTTCCGCAGTTAAGGCATTACATTGATTTTATGTTGTATGTGTAGGTAATATTATATGAATCGTGAGTTTCACTTTAAATGGTAAAGACAGTGGCACACAATATTTGTTATTAAAAGCGCTGTTTGGAGCGACAGGGGAAAGAATGACTATGCTTGTTTATTTAACCAGAGAAGATGAAATCGAAGCTCTCAGAAGCCCCTGGTGATCTGTTACCATGGCAGATTGAGAACCATCGCTGAAATTATTTACCCCACGCCTCCGTCTCCCGGCTGCTTCCTTGTAAGGTCTGTCTGAGCTGCAACTAACTCCGTCTGTTCTGAATTTAGCAGAGCTTGGGCACCTCGGGCAGACCAGGAAGGATGTCCTAACGGTTGCCAATAAAAATTCATACTCTGTATCCAAATCCCTGTATTAATCCATGATCCCCCTGTGCTGTGATTGGAGGTGGGGAAGCACCCAAATGACAAAGAATAAACTGTATCCTCCTGATGGTGCTTCCTGGGGACGGCGTACAGGGCTGTCACAGGCAGGGACCTAAGCCCAGTTGCCTGGGCTAAACTTAAGTCCCCCAGGGACCCTTCCTCCCCCATCTGGATCCTTCTGGTGATCCGCTCATCACCCCTGGAGTCCAGGTTAGCAAGAAGATGCTGTATTTATAGATTATCTTTCTGAGAAGAGCTCCAAGCTCTTTTCAGAGATTAGCTCATCGCGCAAGGGTGGAGGGAGAGGGAGGGAGCGTGAGGGCTGTGTGCTCCTCTCCCATTAAGGCAGAGGAATGAGCTCCACATTGGAGGCTGGGAGACGTGGACTCCCTGAGCCTCTGTCCGCAGTGTGACCTCCACTGAGCCACAGAAGCGTTTCCACGTCCTGGCTGATGCCAAACTCCCGGCCCCGCGGCCTGGATCCTGGGAGTAAGGAGAAGCCTGAGCTTCCTGCATCTCTCTCTGTTTATTCCACACCCAGGAGAGCCCAGATGCGAATTGGTCTCAACTCCCTCCAGAGCTCTTTTAAAGGCAGGGCAGGACCTCAGACTGAAATCTTTTAAATTTTAGTTGTGATTATATTTATATATATATAATATAACGTGCGACTTTACTGTAACCCCAGCACTTTGGGAGGCCGAGGAGAGAGGATTGCCTGAGCACAGGGTTCGAGACCAGCCGGGGCAATTTGGTGAGACCTTGACTCTATAATGAATCAAAAAATTAGCCAGGTGTGGTGGCATGCGCCTGTAGGAACTCTAGGCTACTTGGAAGGCTGAGGCAGAAGAATCGCCTGAGCCCAGCAGGTTGGGGCTGCTGTGACTGTGAGTATGCCACTGCACTTCAGCCTAGGCGACAGAGTGAGACTCCAACTAGAAAGACAAAAAATACTACTTTAACCGTTCTTAATTATGCAGTTTAGTGGCGTTGCTACATGAACAATGCTGTGCAACCATCACCGCCAGCTGTCTCCAGAGATTTTAATCATCCCCAGCTGAAACTCTGCACCCAATTAATACCAACTCCCCAATCCCCTCCCCGCCCAGCCCCTGGCAACCACCATTCTACTTTCTGTCTTGGTGAATTTGACTATTCTAGGTACTTCAAGTAGGTAGAATGATAACGATATTCTTCCGTTTGCATCTGGTTCATTTCACTTGGCGTAAAGCGCTCAAGGTTCGTTCCCGCTGGAGCAGCAAATGGGATCCTTAACCCCTCTCTCCTCCCCTCCAAGTGAACCCTCACATCTGGGACTGCAGCATCCTCTCACACACACACCCCGGGAGGCAGGAACACGGGCTCAGCTTGGCACCATACATTGAATCGCAGAGTTCATTTTTCAGGCTCCTTGGCCCGCCCATCTTTTCCACCTAACATAGGGTTGCCAGATCGAGCAAATAGAAATGCAGGAAGCCCAGTTAAAGTGGAATTTCAAATAACTATACATTTTATATACTCATATAATATACAATGTGTAAATCTACCATTATGTCTTACATACTTATATAATGCATAACATATAAACACATAATTATTTCCATATTTGTATAATACATAACATATATGCTATAACATATAATTACATAGTTATATAACATGTATAATTATACATACTTACATAATACATAACATATAATGTGTAATTATCTACATTACCTATTTATATAATCTATAATATAAATATATAATTATAATGATGCTTACGTGATATATCTTTTTATATAAATATATATAGTTATGTATTACACATTTATAGAATATATGGCAAATATGTAATTATACTATATATAATACGTAACAAATATATCATTCACATATGTTATAACATATAATTATTATATATTACATATTTATATAACGTGTATAACTATATATGCTTACATGATATATAACATATTCACATAATTATCTATAGTATATAATATGTATCTATATATAATATATAACATGTAAGTAGATAATTATATACTGTATCAAAATTAACAGATAATGTTTTAATATAAGCATGCCACCATGAAATATTTGGGACTTATGCCAAAAAGTTATCCATCCTCTATCTGAAACTCAAACTCAACGGAGCATCTTGCATTTTACCTGACACACCCTCAGGAAACCCCTTGCCTTCTCACCAATGTAGACAGTGTGAATATAAGTGAAAAGATATAAACGGTACACGGAGGAGACTTGGTTTGAATCTTCATACCAGCTGGTGGAAATCAGTTGGTCTCTCTGAGCTTCATTTACCCGAGAATCAGCTGGTCTCTCTGAACCCCCTTTGCCTTATCTGTTACCACGAAACGGAGACAATGAGACCAATGGCATGGGGTGGCTTTGGGGATCAGATGATAAAATATATGTGAATATCCTTGACACGCATGAATTACTTCTTTGCTCTGCCTATGCAGTAACAGATTCTGCTTGCCCTCGCTTCACCCGCGTTTGTAGAAATTCCCTGCTTAAGTGATTGGTGAGAGAACATGTGGACAGGGGTACACGAAGGCCCTTCTAGGGCCCCAGAAATCCCAGCTGCTCAGGCAGCCTCCTGTGTCTTCTGTGTGCGTTGTCCACCGTTGCGAGGAGAGGGGAACGGCCTCAGAGACAGTCTTGCACGTAGTCAAAATGTTCCCCACCCCTTCTCTGATTCCAGAATATTGAGACACACGGAGTCCTGCCTGGAAGTCAGGAAGGACTCAGCAGTCCCCAGCCTTTTCCCTCTGCCACACTGGCCCGGCGCTTGGCAATATGAATGCCCGGCCTGCCAGCCCTTTTGGTAAACTTGCCTTGTCACCCTGACACCAAGTTTCTTGCTGGAAGCACTTTTAGGGTGCGGCTCTTGGCATCTCTGCAGAGCTCTGACCCATGGGAAGCAATCTGTTCCAGGCAGGAGACCCATGGGAAATGCAGGGGCTCTGGGGAGGGGCGGGGGGTGCTCGACCCCAGAGGGTGGGAGCGTCTTGGCTCAAGGAGCAGGTTCCTCAGTGAAGTCTGCACTTGAAGTATTTCCCAAACGAAGGGACCGGTGACAGCTGCCTGAGTCTCTGAGGCTTTTCATAGGGAGGCCCAGTGAGGAATGGCCTGCATTCGGCCACTGCCTACTGACCTTGTATCTGGAGGCTTTGCCCAGGCTGCAGGGCGGAGCTGGTTCAGCTCTGGTGCCACAGTCAAGGCTGGATGAACAAGACTATGTGAGACTTCAGCTACCAGAGCCAGAACCAGGGTGAAGTGAGTGAGAAATGGTACCCCTGAAGGCAAAACTTTAAAAAGGACCAAACCGGCCAGGCATGGTGGCTCAAGCCTGTAATCCCAGCACTTTGGGAGGCGGAGGTGAAAGGACTGCCTGAGCCCAGGGGTTCGAGGCCAGCCTGAGCAACATGGCAATACCTCATCTCTGTGGTAAATTTAAAAATTAGCCAGGCATGGTGGTGCATACCTGTAGTTCCTGAGGCAAAATGATCACCTGAGCCCAGCAGGTTGAGACTGCAGTGACCTGAGCCTGCCAATGCACTCCAACCTGGGCAATAGAGTGAGACTCTGTCTCCAAAAAAAGGTGCCCCAAACTGAATAATCAATATGAATATCATCTAAGTACAGTAGTTTCAAAAATCTAAATGCACAAGATTGCGGAATGAAAGGTATCAAGAGTTGAAAGGAAGACGATCAGTGTCGTTACCGAGTGTTCCTCCAGCCTCTGGCTCCAACATGGCTCTGCACCACGTTGTTATGGATTCTTCTGGCCTCACACTAGTTCTGGCCCCGCCAGCTGCTCTGTGTCCCTCCTATCCCCAGCCCTCTCTGACCATCAGCGGACCCATCCACCCACAGCTACGGGATAATTGGCCCTTCCTAGAATCTTCCGACTCTCGAAAGCCAGATCCACGTGCAGACATAGCCTGTGTTCCACACGTCCCACACTGCGAGACTTTCCCTAAAGGCGTGATAGGGAGAAGCCCGCTGTACTCCGAATGGGCCCACTTCCATCAAGAAGCCTTCCGTGATGGGTGCTTTGCCCTACAAACACCTCAGGACTTCTAGGACCACCCTGCACACCTGTCTGTAGAGTCATCTGAATCATGTTGACAGAGTAGCTAGAGGGAGAACAAGGGCAGAGAGGGGGTTTGCAAAGCCCACTCCAAGGCTGGCTCCTCCAGGGAGCTGCTGTGTCCCATGGCCAGTCCCCACCTCACCCCACCCGATAGCTCGGGGTCTGCCCTGCCTCTGATCTGGGCTCCCTTCATTCTCTGCACACATTTCTCACACTGCACCGTCGTCACCTGCCACGGTCCGTACCAGCTTCCCCCGACTACTGGTTGCTTTTGGAGGGCAGGGAAGGAGCGCCCGTGGTCTTTGTGTCCCCGCCCCCAAACCCACTGGCGGACACCTGATAGGTGCTCACTAAAGATGAGCATGGAAATAATAAACGAATAGATGCATGGGTAGTCTGTGGATGAGCTAGAAAAGTCGTTGGATAATAAGCGGTATTGACGAGTTCATAGAGTGGCTCAGGACGTGGGCAAGTGGACCGCCAGGCTTTCCAGTCCAGGGAGCAAATGCCAAGCCCCCTTTGGCCTTCCGCTCTGGCGGCACTCAGGAGAGCTCCTTTCCCCCACATGCCTCATCCTCCCCTCCCCTTACAGTAGCTGTGAGTAATTGGAAAGGAAGCCACTGGGAAAGCCCGACACAGCTGATGACATGCCAGTGAATGGTCGCCTGTGGCTGGCTGGCCTGCGAGATAAACATCAGGCCAAACGCCCGATTCCTGTCACCTTTCGTCCCGTGCTGCGGTTTATCGTAAGCATTCCTCTGTCAGCCAGCAGTTCTAGGAATCAAGCAGAACACTGAATCCTTGGGCGGGAAAGAACCTACGGGCCCAATGAGCCTGCATCTCACGTCCAGTGTTGATCATCCCCAAGCATCTGCTCTGTTCTTAGAAGTCTGCAGGACGTGGCTCACAGCCGCCTTGGGGCACATGTTCTGGAAGTTTCTCAAGGGAAGAGCTCACCCCCAACCAGCATCTGTTCCCCTCCAGTTTAACCCACCTCATTCGGTTTTCTGACTCTGTGCTACTGTGTCTCAGCATGGTTTGGCACTGAGGGAGGACGCCAAGGAGTGTGACGTGCAGGCCCTGGACTTGAGGAAAGGGAGGCCCAAGAATGTAGGGGATGGGAACACAGTCTCTAGAGACAGACTAGAGGCTTCATTACTTCCTAGGTATGTGTTCTCTGGCAAGTCACTTAACCTCTCTGAGACTCCATCTCTCTATCTATAAAATACATGTGATTGTTAGTACCTTCCTCATACAGTTGTTCTAGGAATTAAACCAGTAAGTACAGTCACCCCTCAGTATCCACAGGGGCTAGGTTCCAGGACTTCCCGCAGATTTCAAAATCCGAAGACGCTCAAGTCCCTGGCGTAAAATGGTGTGATATTTGCATACAACATACGTCCCTCCTGTACTTTAAATTATCTCTAGATTGCATTTAATACCTAATACAGCGTCAATGCTATGTAAGCAGTGGCTACCCTGTATTATTTACGGAAGATTACACGAAAAAAGTCTCTGTGCGTCCAGTACAGAGGCAAATGTTCATTTTTAAAAAAATAGTTTTGATCTGTGGTTGGTCGAACCCACAGATATCGATGGCCAACTGTACGTCCCAAGTACTTAAAATAGGGCCTGGCACATATTAAAAAGTCAATCCATGTCAGCTGTTGTTGAGGGTTTAGACACGTACACAACAGTCATTGCTAATACAAGCGGCATAATGATAGGTTTTTTTTTTTTTTTGAGACAGCGTCTCACTCTGTCTTCCAGGCTGGAGTGCAATGGTGTGATCACAGCTCACTGCAGCCTTGACCTGCTGGGCTCAGGCAGTCCTCAGCCTCTAAAGTAGCTGGGACTACAGGCACATGCCACCATGCCCAGCTAACTTTTTAAATTTTTTGTAGAGGTGAGGCCTCACTATGTTGCCTAGGCTGGGCTTGAACTCCTGGGCTCAAGCAATCCTCCCACCTTGGCCTTCCAAAGCACTGGGATTACAGGTGTGAGCCACTGAGCCCGACCAATGTGTCTTATTTATGTATACTACATTATAGCATGCTTTTCACACTTCATCTCATTCAAGAAAATATAAGGATGGGAAGTGATGAAGACAATAGTTTGCTACCAGAATTAGACACCTAGAGCTCAGAGTGAACTTGGGATCACCTAATACAGACCCATCCTTTTGCAGAGAAAAATTAGATTTAAGCAACTTAACCAACATCCCACATCTTATGAACAATACAAGCTGAGACTAGATCCTTGGCCTCCTAACACCATTAGCGCACGCACGTGCACACATACACACACATACGAGTGGAAAAGATGAAGAAATCCCATTGGTGAAATCCTTTTGTCTGTTCTTTCTTTGGTGCAAGGAGGAACACAGGGCAAGGCATTCTGTGTCATCCAGGGCCTCGAGAGACACTAAGATAAGTCAGGCCAAACATCCAGCAAAGCGCACAGGTCATAGGACCTGCTCTACTTATTCCCACTCAGAGTGGAGACATGAGGCATGTCATGGTACAGAGAAAATAAAAGCTCGAGCTTTGTTTGGAGGTCCCAGTCCAGGTCCTGGCCCTGACACTTACTGGTTATATGACTTTGGGCAATGTGCTTCACTTTTCTTCAATTTTTAACATTTGTCAATTCTATGGATATTTACAAAGATCTCATTTATGATAGAAACTGTAATCCCAAAGGAAGTTGAGGCAGGAGGATTGCTTGAGAGCAGGAGTTCAAGACTAGCCATGGGGTGTGCGCCAGGAGTCCCAGCTACTTGGGAGGCTGAGGCAGGAGGACTGCCTGAGCCCAGAAGGTCGAGGCTATGGTGAGCTGTGATTGTGTCACAAAAACGAAGACAGACCACAGATTTCAGAAAACAGGATCTGCATTGAAGCACTTCTTTGATTTTACAGGGTGGAAAAATACATCTGGAAGCCACTTAAAAACAAATGAGGTTTATGGAAACAGTATGGCTGTTTCTAAAAGAACTAGGAATTGACCTTCCATATGACCCAACAAGCCCCGTTCCGGGAATATACCCAAAGGAACTCAAATCATTACAGCAAAATTCACAATAGCAAAAACATGGAACCAACCGTGCTGCCCATCAAAAGTGGACTGGATTTTTTAAACAATGTGATGCATATACATGATGGAATACCACACAGCCATAAAGGATAAAACTATAGACTTTGCAGCAACTTGGATGAATTTAGAGTCTATCATACTCAGTGATCAATAACAGAAACAAAGAACTGAGTACCACATAGTCTTACTCATCAGCCCTGAACACCTATCCTAATACTACAAGAAAGGGATTGGCAGTAGTGGAACACTACCAGGGGAGGAGGGGAACACAGCATCAATAAGGATGCATGATCCCAAACCAAGCAAAGTGAGGTCCGAGGGGAGGCCCAAACTCCACCTGTACATGGACCACTTATGTACCCAATCCTGACTTGTACTCCGCATCTTTAAAAAAGAAAACAAACAAGAAATTTAGTATTAACCAGACACGGTGGCTCACACCTATAATCCCAGCACTTTGGGAGGCTGAGGCGAGAGGATTGCCTGAGTCCAGCGATTCAAGACCAGATTGGGCAACTTGGCGAGACCTCGTCTCTAAATAAACCAGAAAATTAGCTGGGTGTGGTCACTTGCACCTGTGGTTCCAGCTACTTGGAAGGCTGAGGCGGAAGGGTCACCTGAGTCCATGAGTATGTCACTGCACTCCAGCTTGGACAACAGTGAGACTCTGACTCAAAAAAAAAAAAAGAAAAGAAAAAGAAATTTAGTATTGCAATACTGAAATTCACTGAAGAGATTGTAACTCAAAAGGAGACTGATAATATTATTAAGTTGTAATAGGAGTCCACAAGTGCACAGTTGAGGAAAGTGTCAGTAAACATTTTTATTAAAAAGTGAAGAAAAACTGAGGCTGGTTGCAGTGGGTTGTGCCTGTAATCCCAGCATTTTGTGAAGCCAAGACGAGAGGATTGCCTGGGCCCAGGGGTTGGAGACCAGCCTGGGCAACTTGGTGAGACTACATCTCTACAATAAAAAATAAATAATAAATTGATTTTAAAAATTAAAAAAATTAGCTGGGCGTAGTGGCATGTGCCTGTAGTTTCAGTTACTTAAAAGGTTGAGGCAGAAGGATCCCCTGAGCCCAACCAGGTCAAGGTTGTGGTGACCACGAGCGTGCCACTGCACTCCAGCCTGGGCAACAGAGTGCGACTCCAACTCTAAAAAATAAATACATACATACATAAGTAAAATACAGTTGGGAAAGAGAAAATGCTTAGAGAGAATACTTAGAGAACTTTATCTGGGTACATAATGGGTGCCCAATAGACATGTCAAATTAATCCGTGGTCTGGAAGTATTTGATGTTTGGGTGATGTCTCCTCTGGAAGCAGGAACCTAGAAGATATATCTATCTATTCATTGATTCAGTTATCTCATAAAGCATGTGCTGGGTCTGCACGAGGGTCTAGTTCTGAGCTGGGCACAGTGGAGGGAAGTAGAAAGCCAAGTCCAAGCCCTCCAGGGGTTTAAAAGACACGGATGGAAGCAAGTCTGCAGTACGAAAAGTCGAGACAGATCTTGAGCAGCACTGAAGGAGAGGGCCCAGCCCAGAGTCGGGTCATCACTGTGCAGCCGGCGCAGAAAGGAAACACCAGGCCTGGCTTGAGTAATTGGTTGAGGCCTCACAGCGAGTCTTGATAGAGAAGCTCACAATGCCTGGCTTGGATGGGAGGCAGAGAGAGGGTCTGGGAAGTCATCCTGGGAAATAGCACAAGTACAGGTTGGGAGTCAGAGAGTTTTGATTCGCGTTCTTTCTCTCACTTTGTAACGATGCGCCTTTGGACAAGTGAATTGCCTCTCTAAGTCTTTGTTTTCTTACCTATAAAAATAATAATGGCCTTGGTCAGCTCAGGCTGCTCTAACAAATACCATAGACCGAGTGGCTTAAACATCAGAAATGTATTTCCCACAGTCTGGAGGCTGGAACTCTGAGAGCAGGCCAGCGTGGTCAGGCTCTGGGTGAGGGCTCTTTTCCTGGTGGTGTCCGCACAAGAGATCACATGTCTCTTCCTCTTTTTATAAAGGCATTAATCCCATCATGGGAACTCCACCTTCACGTCCTCATCTAACCCTATTCACTTCCCAAAGGTCACGCCTCCAAAGCATCATTACATTGGAGATTAGAATTTCAACAAATAAATTCTGTGGGGACACAGACATTCAGTCCCTAGCAAGAATAGAGCGTGTTCCCTAGAGTGGTTGGAAGGATTAAATGAGGTCATATAAAATACAAAAAATACCCCCAGAAAATGCACAAAGCCTGGCTCACAGGAAGCACTTCATAAACTTTAGCCGCTGCTATTTTGATACCAGAGAGGTAGAGTTGAGCAAAGACGGACCCATGCAGTCTCGCTGGAAAACATGAACAACATCAGAGCAGGAGAGACACTATCCCTGCACAGAGCAGAAAGCTGACCTGGCATAGTGCCTCATGGACAAAGCAGCCATTCAGGAAATATCACAGGCTGGTGCATGATTGGATGGTTTAGAGAATTATTCCTGAACGTCCCTTGTTTACCTGATTAACCAAACCAACAAGCTTTTCTTGAACTGATTGTGTTTTTCTGCCCATACCACTTTTCAGGGTCACAAGAAGCATATTCGTGGGTACATTCCCACAGGGAAAAGAATGAAGTAGCTAGAAGTAACTAGATGGCCCAAGTTGAAATCATGGCCCTCTAAATTTTTTAAAGAACGCATCCCAGCCCGTGATCAATTATAAAATAAGCACACCTCTACAGGTCTACCTTCGGAGTTTCCGTTACAACCTGGACAACATGGCTGCAATGCATGTGCTATTATCCAGCCATCCAAATGGGGAAGTACTTTCTGTATGAGACCACAGAGATCAGCTGGGTCTGTGTTTGTCAGGGCCACCAGCATATGAAAATCATCTGTGGGGCTTTTTCATCGTACTGGTGCCTGAGTTCCACCTGAAGCATTTGTGAGTGCCGATTCAGAATTATTTCTGAATTGTTCATCTGTGCTGAAGCCTGAGCACTGTGACATTTTACGACCGCCCAGGCGACATAATGCACAACCTCGATGGAAAATAAATAGTCCCAGGCAGCCCTAGAAGAGAAAAGTGAGAGCCAGAGGGCACAAACAACTCAAGGTCACTTCTAGCTCTGCAGGAACAATACTGTTTTTCAGATCTCCTAAGAATTGCATCTGGTTCCCACATGTGGGCCTCAGAGGTAGCGTGTTGGCGCTACCCCGATATTCCCTACAATTATATCATAATGAGCTTCAACTTCCTCTTTGAACTCAAGGGAGTGCTAGAAATCTCCTGCCCTTTCCCTCTTTTCCTGTCTATACAACCTCAAGCGAAATGTGACTCTTAATTTCTTCAAGCCCTCTGCAAGAAGAGGGGAAGAAAGAATTCCTATACATCATCATTGGATAAATACAGAAAAATGGAAGGTTCAACATTCCCTATCTTAACTGATACAACAAATCCCGTCCCAAACACCAAAGGTTTCAGCCAAGTGTGGTCGACCACAGATGAGTTCAACATTTGAGGCTTTCTTAGGAATCGATCCAGATTATTACAGGACTTTTACACTTGATTGTCCTCCTTCAGATGGCCAGGATGATCAAATCTCCCAGAAAAGGTCAAACTAAAGGGTTTTACGCAGAAGCAAGACAACTTGATGAGCAATCAAATCCAAATGAAACAACCTATATTAACCACACACTAACAAAATGACTCCTTTCCTCAGACCTCACTGGAATCTGAAATAAATAAACTGAAGTAAGTTGGTCCTGTTTTGTTGGCCTCTTGTGTACAAACTCCGTCATGTTTACTTCTGTTAAAAACAGCTTCACATCGGCAGATGCGTGTTCCAGAGTACCTGCTCAGGTTTAAGAGCTCCCGAAGTTTTGGGCCCATGACTTCCACTTTTCCATATGGCCCGTACCTCTGCCTCTCTTCATTAGCAAGGAAATGAAGAATTTATAACTAGTCAAGTTTCCAGTCAACATTCAAGGCCACTGGATGTTGCCTCTGTTTCCTTCTGTCCTAATGATTCAGGCCCTTTCCGATGCCAAAGCTTCTAGGAATCTGAACCATACACTGGGGTGTGCTGCTGACGCGTATGTGTGGGAAGAGAGGGGAAAAGCGGAATCAAGGGAAAACGAAGGTGGTCAGCAAGACCCCTGGCATCAGCACCTTTCCATGGTTTTGTTTCCCAGGGCCACTGTATCTGCGTCTGGACAAAACATTTTCTGAGAAACAGGTCATCACTGCTGTTTTCTTTCCTGGACCAACTTTGGCAGATACTGGCCGGAAACAGGTCTTTTTCTTCTCTTTACTGGAATGGTGTCCTTGTTGCTGTTTCTGGAATCAGCATATTATTTCTGCTTTGCTCCCTCTTTACCATAAAGGAGGATGAGTCTTGCTCATTGGGTTGCATTCATTCATTTAGTCCACTCATGGGCAAACATCCATTAAGTACCTCTTGTGTGCTCAGACCCGTACCAGTGTTACAGAGATGGTTACTGTAGGACTGGAGTGTACCCTTGTCCTCCAAAGGTGGTCCCTCTTACCAGAAAGACAACATCAATTGGGAGAAGAGGATCATTTCCAGAAGACAACTTAGTGCAGATTGTCACCTTAAATATTAGCATTTTGATACACAAACATTGTAATATAAGTATTAAAGAAACTTTTAAAAGTTTTGTGAGGAAGGTCACTTAATTGGTACTAAAGAATGGTCCTATCACGTCCTGGAGGTCCTTTCTGGCTTTAAAATTCCATGATTCTTTGAGATCAGCCAGATCTTGTCCTAAGCTTAAAGAGACATTAAAGAAAAAAAAAATGAATTCTCAGAAAAAGGCAGGGATATGATATGATCAAAGTCTTCAAAATAATCAAGTATGATTAGGGTAAATATGGACTTTATACAGAAAACCTCAAAATATTATAATTTAAGCTCCCCTCTCAAAACTCACAAAAGTTTTAGAAAGATTAGAAATAAATTAAAAAGTGTGTTAGCAACCACATGTCTGAGGTGTGAAGATTGCCTTATGAATTAAAAATATCACAGCTCCTGTTGGCCAAGATTAGAGTTTCTTTGGCAACACAATTCCTTAGAATTTAGTAAGCTTCCATCAATGTGATTCTGGTCAGTTCCACAGCTTATTAAGCATGGGTCAAAGGTTTTATCTGGATATATGTTCTTTGAGTCTCTTGATCGGTGGCCTTTGTGCTCTGCCCAGCTCCCTGGACCCAGTTGAAAGACTTCTGCCTGGAGGCAATCCAAATAATATTCTCAGCAGGGAATCACTACCACAAAGCTGATCTTGACACAGCCTGTCCAGTATGTCAGTGGAGAAGCTTAAAGAATGTTGTTTGAGAGAGTCCTGGCCAGTAAGCATCTTCTAGGTCCCAAGAGATCCTGTACATGAGATTCCCGCCTCCTTCTCTGCTTCTGGATGAGCATAAGCTTGTCTCTTTCTCACAGAACTTTACTAAAGGCCACAAAAAAATTAGCAATGCACACTAACATCCTAAATTTTCCACCAGTTCCCCAATACTATACTGTCAATTGGGCATTTACTATCCCAAGGTTCAACTGAAAATAGTTGGATCCATTCATTCACATCCACATAAAACTGTCACTGGCTTTTCAGCCTGGACCAGCGGGACTCTTGAGTCTTGCGGCCTGCTGAGACACCTCTTCACTCACTCCATTTCCCATTTGAGGTTTTGGTACTTGTAGGACCTGCACGTCCTCATACCAATTTTGTTATACACGCCCTCTACAACTCAATTTTTCTTCTCATACAATGAGAGCAGACGCTGAGCTTGGCCCATGTGACAGTGCCTTTGCCAGCTTGCCATTCCATGACACTGCCTTTCTACCTGAGCTACTTCACCCCCAGGTTGGTAGAAAAACAGCTGGGGTATTTCCTGATGCCACGTACAAATATGGAGATGATGCTGGGTGGCATGTGATGTGTTGCTCTGTGAGTTCTTGCCTTTGCCACAGAAAAGAATTTCAGAGCGAATACAAAGTTCAGTTTAAGAAAGAATTTATGAGCCGGGCTCGGTGGCTCAGCTTGTCATCCCATGCCTTTGGGAGGCTGAGGTGAGTGGATTGCCTGAGCCCGCGGGTTCGAGACCCTCCTGGGCAGCGAGACCTCATCTCTGCAATAAAACAAAAAATCAGCCGGGCGTGGTAGCGCGTGCCTGTAATTCCAGCTACTCGGAAGGCTGAGGTGGAAGGATCACCGGAGCCCAGCGGGTCGAGGCTGCGGGGGCCGGGAGTGGCCACTGCCCTCCAGTCTGGGCGACAGAGTGAGACTCCAACTCAAAAAAAAAAAAGAAAGAATTTATTTGAAAGAAAAGAGCACACTCAAGGAAGAGTATGGGTGCCTTAAGAGAAAGGGCATGTGATTGCCTCTGACAAGAAGCTTTACATATTTTTACAACAATGATTATGCAAATAATGAGCTAAGAGCAGAGGGCTTCAGGTATCTGGTCGTGAGTTTTGATGACCATCTCTCAACTTGTAAGTTCCCAAGGACCTTCTACGTAACAAAAGTTACTATCTAACTAGATTTGGGCTTTTCTTAGAACATCGTGACTGTGTTTTGAGTAATTCCCTATTGCTTCTGTGATTTACTGCCCTGGTAGTTCCACATTTCAACCCGCAAGTAGGTCAGGTCTGATATGCATGGTTCACTGGGTGAAGGTGGTGTACGGATAAGAAAGATGTCTGAATGCTTACCCCGTTGTAGATTAGACTCACCTAGGAAAACCCGCCTAACTACTTCTAAACTATATTAACTCTGTCTGCTTCGGTAACATCATTCTTATGTTTTCCCGTGGCAGCAAGAATTTTCCCAAAGCCCAGCTGCAGCCTCTCCTAATACTTCATTGTTTCAAAACTAAGCTATGTGGCCATTCCTGAACCAATAACTAGCAAGAAGACTGTGAGCACCATTGCAGTTTTCAAAGTGTGGTTTGGGGCCCTTGGAGTCCCTAAGATCCTTTCAGGGTTTCTGTGAGGACAAAACTATTTTCATAATGTTATTGCCTTTTTCCTCCCATTCTCTCATTGTAATGATCTACAGAGACTACATGATGTGTGATGTCACAACAGATTGGATGCAGAAACAGATATGAAAATCCCACTGTCTTTTATTAAGCCAGAAGAGATCTGTGAAACCCCATAACAATGCCACTCTACCCACTAAGTATTTTTAGTTTGTGAAAATATCGTTATTTTCAGTAAAGTATGTTGATTAGATTAACAGTGTCAGTTTATGTGTTATCTTATAAATTAATTAATAAATAGATTTTAGGGGCAAAATACATCAATGCATACAACCCACATAAGCAAAAGCTTTTTGGGTTCTTCAACAATTTCTAAGATTTCAAGTGGGACCAAAAATTCTGAAAAGCATTGTTTATATTTATCAGTGCCCACCTATTGAGGCTGAGGTCTGCACCCCCTGATGTTCTAAGGTTATCTAGAGGCGAGGTACACATCTGAATAAATCGGAGTTCTGTTAGAAAAGAGTAAAGGAGAAACAATTACTGAAAATGTGACCAACAGTGTTCACTACAGTACACCACATATAGAGAGAGATATACTCTCTCTATATATAGATATATATTTTTTTCAGAGATGGGGGGGTCTTGCTATGGTGTCCAGGCTGGTTTCAAACTCCTAGCCTCAAGTGATCCTCCCACCTCAGCCTCCCAAAATACAGGTGTGAGCCATGATGCCTGGCCAGGTACACAATATTTTTTAAGTAAACTAAGAAATAAAGTGATTTTCCCAAGGTCGCAATATTTTTTTAAGTAAACTAAGAAATAAAGTGACTTTCCCAAGGTCACACTCAAGTTCTGGTGGAGTCAGAACTTAAAATCAGGACTTCTGAATACCAGTCAAAATTTGTAAAACTTCTAACTGCTGTGCTATCTGCTAAGCCCCATTGCTTTTTTGCAAAAGGGCTGAAAGAGATTCTGAAATCCTGGTGAGGGTGGAGTAAGTTGGGTGTGCTCATAAAATGCTGGTCAGAGTATAAACGGTACAGTCCTTCCAGAAAGCAATTTGGCAATATGCATCAAAGCTTTGAAAATGTCCATAGCCTTTAACCTAGTAATTCCAATTCTAGGAATCTATGCAAAGAAAATAATCAGAAATGTGAATAAAATCTTTGTATTCATCAAAATGCTGTCTTCGGTAATAAAAAGTTAGAAATAACCTGAGTGTCCAGTCACATGGGAATAGCCCAACAAATTCTGATAAAGAGCCTATTTATATGGTCTTCTCTTGAGATAGAAATACAGGAAATATTCATACACTTAACATGAATGCTTTTCAACAAACTTGTTACTTTGGTGATCAGAAATATAGTAGACATAAAAAGTAATTAATACTTTGAAAAACTTTAATTGCATGGGAAAATACAACATACTACTGAGTAAAAAAGCATGGTACAATACTAAATATATATAATATCTCATATCTATGTGGGGAAATTTCAGGATGGAAATACAAAATGTCAGCTTTTGTCATGATCTCTAGGTCTCTAGGCATGAGATTATTGATAACTTACTCTCTATTCTTCCTGAATTTTCTCTTTTTTTTTTCCCCCTCAAGGAGATTGATCTGTAACTCTCTTTCCTTGTTGGATCTTCCTGAATTTTCTAGGGCTCTAGAATGAACATCTCGTTCCTCATAATCATGGGAGCAATGAAGGTAATTATACAAAGAGATTGGTGCAGAAAAAGAATGAGAATGCATGGCCGGGCGTGGTGGCCCAGGCCTGTAATCCCAATACTTTGAGAGACGGAGACAAGAGGATTGCCTGAGCCCAGGGATTCCAGACCAACCTGGCAACTTAGTGAGATCGTGTCTCTACAATAAATCCAAAAATTAGCCGGGCGTGGTGGTGCACACCTGTGGTTCCAGTTACTTGGAAGGCTGAGGCAGAAAGGTTGCCTGAGTCCAGCAGGTCAAGGTTGCAGTGAATCGTGAGCATGCCACTGCACTCCAGCCTGGGTGACAGAGTGAGACTCCGACTTAGAGAGAGAGAGAGAGAGAGAGAGAGAGAGAGAGAGAGAGAATTCAACAAAGCCAAACCTCACTGCTGACCAGGCAGGGGAGAAGAAGCCAGGAGGAGGCTTGAGGCCCACCCATGGCAGGCAGTGTTAGTTACCACGCTGCTGGAACTCAATTTTGCTTGGGCCAGCAGTGTACCCAACTCTAAGCAAAACACTCACTTGCTTATCCTCTCTGTAGCCAGTCGCGGACCTGGGACATACTTCTGGCCAACGAGACATGAGCAGAATTCTACCCAGGGCTCTGGGAAGCAACTTCTGTCCTCTCTTTTATCCCTGACTTGAAAATGGATAGGATGCAGGGAGCTGGAGCAGCCATCTTTCGACTGTAGGCAAAAAGCCAAAGAATCCCAGTGATGTCAGTCCTGACACTGTTGTGCTGTTGAATCACCACCAGCAAACACCTTCCTATGACATTCTTGTTACGTGAGAAAAATAACCCCCTCTGTGGCTGAACCATTGTGGATTGGTTTTCTGCTAACTACAACCAAATGCATTTCTGATGCACTACCATGCAGGTTTGCTGAGAGGATTGAGACCGTACATGGCAAAGTGTTTAGTAACTTGTAAAATGCTAGCAAACTCCAGAGACAATGACAACCATTAAAAACAACGAGTGCAAAACAGAAAAAAATCAACACTCAAGGTAGTCGTTGGGCATCTGGTGGGTTAAATGTCTGAGCAATTGTGTAGACTATCTCCATTTTTTATCTAGCTGTTAGATACAGACACACATAGGCAGCATGTACTTCCTTAAATTAAATCTAAATATCTTATTAAGCACATGACCGCAGACGAGTCACTCCTCTTTAGGCCTCAGTTTCTCCATCTGAGAACGGGACTGAGGTCCATTAGCCCTCAGAGATTCAATTTTTGCTTTGGTTCCCAAATCCCTGGAAACCTAGGACTCACCAGAACAACAAGGTCACACTCCACCGGAACGATGGGGCACACGGTTTGGATCTTCCAGGACAGTCCCGGTCGCAAACACTATTGTTTCCCAACGAGTATGTTCATACAGACAATGTGTCTTGATTTTGGTTCCAAATATCGACACCAGTAACACAGGACATCTCTGTAGCAAGACGTTATCTCGCGTACAACTAAAATATGACGTACCTATTGGTCTATTAAAAAAACGATCGAATTAAAAACAAAAATCCTTCCTTGTTTTAGATTCTCTTTCGCATTCTGAGATAAGCTGACAGTTTAAAAAAAAATGTCTTAAACAATAATGAAAAACTACCAGGAAATGAACCCAGAGCTCGCCTCGAAGTCAAGCTTTCAGAGCTCAGGCTTTGGGTTCTACCCAATCTCGTTGGCGCCCAGACCTCGGGGCTCCTGGTCTTTCCTATTCCATATTGTGTCTGAGGCAGTCACACTAGAGCCTTAAGAGCTGGAACAAATTCTGCAAACAACTTCTTGAGTCTCTGCCTCCTGGGTGTCTCCATGGAAACAATATCATCCTACAGCCCATCCTGACCGTCTCCATGGCCAAGTCCAAGGACAATAGCAACAACCT
The DNA here is from genome assembly GCF_000164805.1 of Carlito syrichta. Classification (NCBI taxonomy): domain Eukaryota; kingdom Metazoa; phylum Chordata; class Mammalia; order Primates; family Tarsiidae; genus Carlito; species Carlito syrichta. The sequence goes on along the minus strand of NW_007070626.1, from coordinate 132,030 downwards.
GTATAAATTAAATTCAGATTCTGCCTCTTGTTGCCACATTATGTTTAAAAAGGCTGGAGAGATTTTCAAAACGTAGAGGAGTGTTTGGGCTGGTCTGATTTAAAACACTGTCCATGCTGGGTAGAACTTTTCCTGTTGACCTTGAATGGTGACTAACATCCCGAGATGCAAGCAAGAGATTCCAAGAACTCTCACACTTGAAAGAAAGCCATTAACGAGCTGGGGCCAAACATCCCCAGATCCCATCAAAAGGTTTGAAAAAGGCAGCCAAAGTGGCCTTACCCGGAGCTGTCATCGCCTTCACCAGCTCTTTCAACATGGAATAAAAGACAACTGGGGAGGAAGGGTGTGGTGGCCACCATCACTATGTCACAGGGTCCACTAGCAACACACAGACCCACCGCAAGCTTGAGGAAAACCAGGGACACCTGGCACCATCTATATGCGGCAGACACACAAGGCGACCTCTGCTTCCAGGAGCTGAGGGGGAAGCTGGGGGGGGGGAACAGGCCCACTGCCTCCCCATGCCCCAACCCTTAAGCTACAGGTGCAGCCTGAACTACCAGTGGGAGTGAAACAGCATTTTCAAGTGGAGATGAGATTCAAGTTTCACCTGTAGGTTTCTATCCATCTTTTCATCTCCTGGGTTTTTCCCCCACTGCTACCAGCAAGCCAGTCCCGTTGACAACCAAACAGAAACCTTTTCTTGACTCCCCTGAGGAGAGCTGAGGCAGGTTGGCATTTTCCAAAGAGACTTTCCTAAGTCTTCAGGTGAAATGAAAAGGAAGTCATTACAGAAAATAAAAATGACTGAACCAGGCCCGGTGGCTCAAACCTGTAATCCCAGCACTTTGGGAGGCTGAGGTGAAAGGATTGCCTGAGCTCAGGGGTTAGAGATCAGCCTGGGCAACTTGGTGAGACTTCGTTTCTATAATAAATCAAAAAACTAGCCTGGCATGGTGGTGTGCAGCTGTAGTTCCAGCTTCTTGGAAGGCTGAGGCGGAAGGATCGTCTGAGCCCAGCAGGTCAAGGCTGTGGTGGCCATGTGCGTGCCATTGTACTACAGCCTGGGCAACAGAGTGAGACTCCAACTCAAAAAAAGAAAGAAAGAAAAATGACATAAAGAAAGTGACTTTTCCAAAAGCAAATTTTCTGGTTCCCCGAGCCTCATAGATGATCTTTACCTGTCCTCAACTTCCTGGTCCTGTAGTGATGTCTGCTCTTGGCCACATGGCCTGACACCACTCCCTAAACGCTTTGCCTTACCTCCTTCCCCCAGCATCTTGTCTGAACTCCAACACTTTAAAGTGTTCTCTGCTTGGTTCTTAAGACCCCGTGTCCCTTTCCCTTGATAAAGGCGGGCCCTTCATACGACCCCATTCCCTCTCAGACCACATGGACCCTTGAGAGGAAAACCCTTTGCTCCAGGTTTTGCAGTTGAGTAACCCAGGCATTGGAGATTGACATTACCAAGAGCCAATGAGTGATAGAGTCCAGTTGCAGTTGCTTGGCCACACCCACCTCTCAAAGTTCCAGGTGCTGGGCAACTGAGTGTCACTCTTTGGGCAGAGGATTGAGTCCTAAAGCAAGCTTCCTTCCAACAGAGTGAAAAGCCAAAATGGCTCCTTGAAATCCCTCAGGAGGGTACCATGTAGGAGACAAAACACAGTGTCTCACAAAGTCCATCTCTGCCAGTGCCTCCAGTACATTTGGCGGGGGGAAGTACTGAGTGTCAGATAAAGTTTGGCTTATGCTTAGGGGTCATGTATACAGAAATAATACATGTTTGAATACCAGAAGGTAAGTAAGCACTGATAGAGTTCTCTGCACATTCTTATTTCCTGCCTTTTGCTGACTCTAGAGAAAGAGTTATTTATCTTGTAAAGAAAGGCAAATAACTCTATTCTACTTACTAAGTGGAGTGCCTTCTCCTAATATACACAGTAGGGACCTTAATGATATAGTAACCAAAACACAAGCATGAGGAATTACAGAAGGGACGTCATTTCACAGAACCATCCAAAAGAAAGAGGCCAGGTAAGTCGAAGTTGTTAGTGGCTGTTTACTTAATTACTCCAGGCATGTACTGATGGCCAGATGGTCTAGGTTCCAGCACCAGGATTATCACTAATACGATTCTTGCTATGAATGGTCTTGGTACAGTGCAAAATCTAGAAAGACGAGTGCTTGAATCCCTGCTCTGCATTTACTTTGTTTGACACTAGCAACTCGCCTTCCTCCAGAGACTGAGTTCTTTCACTGGAAACATAGATATAATAAATTAGAATGATTAAATGAGGCAAAGCATATACAAGGCTTAGTCTAATTGTTGATCCAAAGTAGGAACCCTCTATACCCTCTGACCCAGAAAAAAATGTTAGTTCTTTTCTCTTCTCCAGGACAGTATAAGAAAAAACAAACAGCCCCATTACAAAGTGGGCAAAAGATGTGAATAGACAGTTCTCCAAAGAAGACGTACAAGCAGCCAACAGATACATGAAAAAATGTTCAGCCTCACTATTCATCAAAGAAACGCTAAAACTACACTGAGACACCACTAAACTCCAATCAGGATGGCTATGCTATCATCAATAACTCAAAAAAGAGCAGATGCTGGATAGGATGCAGCGAAAAGGGAACGCTTGTACACATAGATTACTTTCAAAAGGCAAGTCTGCAGACACCTTCCCAGAGTCAGACTTTCTGGTGGTAGAACTTGGAAAGTTATACTTTTAAGAAGTTCATGGTTGGTGGGAGTGTAAACTAGTACAGCCTCTGTGGAAAACAGTTTGGTGATTCCTAAGAGATATAAAAATCAACCTTCCACACGACCCTGCAATCCCCCTACTGGGAATATACCGGGAAAAACTCAAATCACTCTATAAAAAAGATACCTGCACACATATGTTTATCACAGCATTGTTCACAGTAGCAAGAACATGGAACCAACCATGCTGCCCATAGAAAGAGGACTGGATAAAAAAAAATGTGGTATATCTACACAATGGAATATTATGCAGCCACAAAGAAGAACAAAATCATGAACTTCACAGCAACCTGGATGGACTTAGAGTCTGTAATACTGAGTGATCTTTCACAGAAACAAAGAACTGAGTATCACATGTTCTCACTCCTAAGCGGACCTTGAACAATTATCGTAATTCTATAAGAAAAGGATCAGCAGTAGAGGTAAACTGCTGGGAGAGGAGCAGGGAAGGGGAATTGGCAGTAGGAAATCTGCCTGGGAAAGGGGGGTACACCTCCTCAACAAGAGTACCTACATAATGAACAATTGTATACCTACCCCTGAATTGTACCCCACATCTTTAAAATAAAAAAAATTAAAAGAGAATCCCTTAGATTACTTTCAAAATGCAAGTCTGCAGACACCTTCCCAGAGTCAGACTTTCTGGTGGTAGAACTTGGAAAGTTATACTTTTAAGAAGTTCATCAGCTGACTTTCATACCCTCTACAGGCTGAGAACAATGATCCTTGAGAAAAGTTCCCTAAACTCAATTTCCTTTTCTGTGAAATAGTCCTCTCCTCTTTTACCTGTGACGAGTAGGAAGAATATATTCATAGAATGCGTGTTACATTTTGTCATGGAGTGCCATGAAGTTGAAAAAGATTGTTGTTCTAAATCATGCACCAACCCAATAAAACAGCAACCAGAAATAAAGTTCTTTTTCACTAGTTTTGTTCATCTTAGACCTATGCTAATGAAATTAAAGTCACACACAGACATTCTCATGAGCAAGTTTTCTTTCTTCTTATTTCAAAACAACTGGCTATAGTCCTAAATCAGCCACTAAATCTTCTGTCTCACTTCAAGCCTGTCCCCACTGCTAGATTAATTAAAACTCAAACTCTGTGCAATGTGTTTCAAGAACTTTCTCTTTTTATTGAATCAGAGTCTCACTCTGTCACCCAGGCTGGAGTGCAGAGGCAAGCTCATGGCCACTGCCACTTCGACCCGCTGGACTCAGGAGATCCTCCCGCCTCAGACTGCCAAGTAGCTGGAATCACAGGCGTGTGCTACCACACCCAGCTAATTTTTTGATGTATTGTAGTGACGAGGTCTCGCCAAGTTGCACAGGCTGGTCTTGAATCCCTGGGCTCAGGCAATCCTCTCACCTTGGCCTCCCAAAGTGCTGGGATTACAGGCTTGAGCCACCACACCCAGCCGAGAGCTGACGTCTGTAAGGGGGGATTCCAAGCATATAAGAGCAAAAGCTGTATATCTCTTGAGGTTAAGCCTTGGAAGTTATGCAGTGTCACTTCGGTCCTAATCTATCTAAGCAAGTTACAGGACCAACCCAGATTTAAGAGGAGAGGAAATAGACTTTGCCTCTCGTGGGAGAAATAATGAAGAATGTGAACCATATCTAAACCACTATGACAGGGTCATCCTAATCTTAAAAAAAAAAACAGATTAAAAAAAAATAGGCTGGGCGAGGTGGCTCAAGCCTGTAATCCCAGCACTTTGGGAGGTCGAGGCAAGAGGATTGCCTGAGCCCAGGGGTTCAAGACCAGCCTGAGCAACTTGGTGAGACCTCATCTCTACAATAGATCAAAAAAATAGCTGGGCGTAGTAGCACATGCCTGTAATTCTGGCTACTTGGAAGGCTGAGGCAGAAGGATCCCCGGAGCCCAGCAGGTTGACGCTGGGGTGGCTGTGAGCATGCCACTGCACTCCAGCCTGGACAACGGAGTGAGACTCTGACTCAGAAATAAATAAATAAATAAATAAATAAATAAGCTACGTTAGTTCCTGTTACAAGAAAATTTACCAAATTTCAGAAGGGAAATGAAAGTTAAATAATCTGACAAAACTCTATATAGCTTCTGCAGAGCTTTCCTCAGCCTCAACCCCAAACCCAGAGCAAACAGAAAGTCTGAATGGAGCTGCCAAGGCATGAATAAAATAAAAAAGAAATGACATGGAATTCTGCAAACACACTACAGAAACTGAATGAAAGAAAGAGAGAAAAAGCAACATAAAAGCAAATAAGAAATCAGGGCATGCGAAAGACAAAGAACACCGTCTGGAAAAAAACATAACCCAAGGCAATTCTTCACAAGTGTTTTGCAGGAGAAAACAATCTCTAAAAGAACAGAAACTCAATAAAAACAAACCTAAAGACAGGGTGATAAACAGAGGAACACAGGCAGAGACAGAGAAACATGGAGTAGGGAGGGAGCAGAAGTTTGTAGAGTCAAGACACAAAGAGCAAAAGCAAAATTATTGTAGAAAGAAAAAATAAGGAACAGAATAGATCTACTACAAATGAAAAGAGCTTCCAGTGAAAAGCCCTGAGCTAGTTGCCAGACATTACAAAAGATAACGACAAGAACTAAAAACAATTAAAGAGAAGACAACAGATATAAAAAATGATGGGAAAAATACTCAACAGAAAATATTTGGTTTTCCTGAGGTAGAGAAACCAAGAAATGGAATGGAAGCGTTAAAGATATATAAGCATTCTCCTGAAATGCAGGGAGAATCAAATCTGCAGATTGAAAGAGCACACTGGTTTCATGAAAAACTGACACAGAAGCTTCGACACCAAGATATATTCAGTTAACTTATTGAACTTCAAGAATTCCTGAGACAGGTTGAAGGTGATATAAAATGTTAAATTAATGAATATAATTCAAGTATTAAGAAATTGTTAGAACAGTGCCTGGCACTTAGTAAGGCCTTCCAAAAATACAAAAGCTGGGCACAAAAAGTAATTAACCGGCAAGGAGCAAAAACAAGTCAACCTCCAAGCGATGTTTCCAAGCAATACTTAATGCCACACTTCCGATAAATATTTAATGCTAGAAAACAATATAGCAATATTTACAAAGTTTTGGGGAAAAGAAAAAGGCATCCAATATTATAACCATCAAGAAGTCATTCAACATAAAGGCAGAAAAACAGCAAAAGAACCTAGAAAGACAGCACCATGAATCCCTGCTTAGGAGGAATAAAACTTGACAAAACTGTATATATTAAAATATGAATGCAAATAGAAATTCAGGAAAAGAGAAACAGTCAAAAAAGTACTGATGAATACTGAAACCATTAGATACTGAACGAAGATCAGACAAGTGTGGAAATTATAATTACAGAACAAATTTTGACTATGCAAACTTTTAAAAAATTTTAAATACATTTTGACACGATAAAATTAACAGTATAATTAACAAAACTGGGGAGCTGTTGAGAAGAGAGAGCGAGAGAGCATGTGAGAAGGGATAATTACCTTTTTTTAAAAATAGCATTTACCAAATCCAAACTGCCTAACTTAAGCAAATAACCAAAAATATATGTAGGCAATGATTCGAATCTCTTAATGGTTTTTATAATATTTTCATACCTATTTCCTTAAATGTCGAAGGATTTTATTAAAACAATGTTCTTGTGCAAAAGACACATTTAATTGAAAAAACACGTTTAATTTAATTTAGTTTCACCAATTTCTTCAATTTGACTTCCATTTCTTTGACTTATATTAAATCCTAGCAACATGAATTAAACGGTTGTGTTTTAAAGTAGCGTAGACAGTATGATTCCATTTTTATAACTATATTCGCGTTAACATTTATGTCTACCTTTCTGTACATAGATATACATCTAGTTTGGATGTGTCCTCCCAAAAGCATGTGTTGGAAACTTGATCCTCAATGTCACAGTGTTGGGTGGCGTTTAGGTCAAGAGGGCTCCATCCTCACGAACGAGTGAATGCCGGTTACGAAAGCGATTGAGATTGAATCTCTCTCTCCCTCGCTGCCTGGCCCCCTGACCCCCTCTCCCCAGTCTCTCTCCCTCTCCCTCTCCGCCTCTGTCTCTCTGTCTCTCTCACCCACACAGGCTTCCTTGCCCTTGTGTCTTCCACCTCCCACCTTGGGATGACAGGAAGGTCCTTGCCAAATGCAGGTCCCTCACTTTGGACTTTCCAGGCTCCAGAACTGTAAGAAACAAATCATTGTTTTTTACATTACCCAGTCTCAGGTACTCTGCTATAGCAGCACCAAACAGATGAAAACGGGTAGTGAGCTTTTTTTTATACTTTGTTCTTTTTAATATTTTTTAAAAGCCATATTTATGAGTGTTATTTTCTCGAAAGATATTTAAGAAAGAGAGATCAGACAAAAATACACTACGTTGTTATCAAATAATTATGATGTTCAGAAAGATTATGGATTTTTTTTTTACCTCTCTACTTTTCTGTATTTTTCCAAAGTTACTCCTCTTCCAGATGTCAGCATAGACGTTGTCATTTCTTCCTGGTCCTTCTCTGACCCCTTTGTGCAGATGGGACCCATTGCCACAGCTTCCCATGGGGCTGGGTTCTACCCATTATAACATTTATCACACTTTAATGTTGCTTATAGAAATGTCTTTCTTCCCTGCTACACATTAACCATTTTGAAAACAGAGGCCACAGCTGTCTATGTGTTACTACTAAAAAATCACAAATCAGTTCTACCTGATAAATATTTATTAAATAAATATACATGTTGAGGTTGTATCACAGAGCAAATACTATAGCAGCACATGGCGACTGCTTTTTCTTTTCTAAGTTGAATCCTCTGATTTTGCCAAACATATCAGGCTACAAGGCAAAATAATTTAAGGGCAAAATCATTTTAAAATGCAAAATGTAGCCCCTGGTTTCCCGTCTTCCTGACTGAGAAGACAGTTTTTCATTTGTCCTATAAATCCTCCCAAAGTGAAGACCCCCATGATTGGAACAAGCCAAACAAATGAAAATTGGCAGCAAAGTTTCTCTGCAAATTCTTTTTGGTGGTCTGATGAACACAGCATTTTCCTTCTGAGTTTTTAAGTAATTAACTTGGGACATTACCCTATGATCCTTCCTATTACTGCCTGCCCAGAATTTTTTTTTTTTTTTTTTGGAGTTGGAGTCTCACTCCGTCGCCCAGACTGGAGGGCAGCGGCCGCTCCCGGCCCCCGCAGCCTCGACCCGGTGGCCTCCGGCGATCCTTCCGCCTCAGCCTTCCAAGTAGCCGGAATTACAGGCGCGCGCTACCACGCCCAGCTGATTTTTTGATTTATTGTAGAGATGAGGTCTCACTGCCCAGGCGGGTCGCGAACCCGCCGGCTCAGGCAATCCACTCACCTCAGCCTCCCAAAGCGCGGGATGACAGGCTGAGCCACCGAGCCCGGCTGCCTGCCCAGACTTTAAGAGCATCCCACACTCTCTATTTTCATTTTCTCATTCCTCATCTGTCCTTAACCCAGGCAACATGCTCTCCAATCCTACTCCATTGAAACAGTTCTTTAGAAAACCTTAGTAAAAATTTGCAAATTCTTTGGTCTTTTGGTTATGCTTCTCTGTAGCATTTGACAAGGTTGATCACATTCTCTTTCTGAAAATCTTGCTTCCTCTGGTTTCCCCAACATTCGACTCCACCCTTTTTCCTTTCCTCATTTCTTATAATTAAGGACATACTCCGACTTCTAGAGAAAGCTTAAGTCTCTTCTTAGCTCCACCTCCAGGGAACAAAATTTTGGATATGAGTTAATAATAAAATGGACTTTTTCCTCTTACAGGTACACACTGGGGTCTTGATACTAGCAGCTGGAGGTTTCGTAAGAGGAATAAAGAAACTGCACATGGCTGTGCACTGTGGCTCACGCCTGTAATCCCAGCACTTTGGGAGGCTGAGGCAAGAGCATTGCCTGAGCCCAGGGTTCAAGACCAGACCCTTTGGCCTTTCCTTTATTTAAATGTCTCTCTTCATCACCTCCTTTGACAATTGGAAAGGTGAACTCCCGAGGATCAAAAGTAGAAAAGAAGTTTGGAAGAAAGAGGCTGAGAAGAAACTGCCTCTGCCTGTCTTTAGTTAACATTTCAAGTTAAGGGTTCACACGCTACCCAGCACAGCTCACCAGGCTAGAAGTTCTGGCTCATGGAGATTGAGGCTGAGCACGGTGGTTGACGCCTATAGTCCCAGCACTTTGGGAGGCAGAGGTGAGAGGATTGCCTGAGTCCAGGGATTCAAGACCAGCCTGGACAACTTGGCAAGACCTCCTCTCTACAATAAATAAATAAATAAATAAATAAATAAATAAATAAATAAATAAATAAATAAATAAATAAATAAATGAAGTAGCTGGCCATGGTGGCATGCGCCTATGGTTCCCACTTCTTGGAAGGCTGAGGCAGAAGGATCGCCTGAGCCCAGCAGGTCGAGGATGCGGTGGCCATGAGCTTGCCACTGCACTCCAGCCTGGGCAACAGTGAGACTCCGACTCAAAAAAAAAAAGAAAGAAAAGAAAAGAAAAAGATTGGGCACTACCCGTAGTAACTTCTACACATCTTCCATCTTTCAAGAATCCATGGCAACCAAAGGTAGTTAACCCAAGAATTGGGCACTCAGGTTTCTAAGCCAAGCATTCTAAGTACCAATTCTCGGTCCCCTCTGTGGGTTTCTCTTCCTCCACCCTCTTCTTAAATGCAGATATTCCATATCCTGGGTCCTCCTCTGTGAATCCATGTGCTCTCCCTGGATGTTCCATGCTTAAGCTGGTTTTGACGATCACCTCGATGAAACAACTCCCGTTTCACTACCGTGAGGCCTGCCCTGTCTCCCAAGAGCCATCGTATCCCCGAATGAACTCTGAACCCAACAAAACTGAACCCTTCCTCTCTCCTGCCAATCCTACTCCTTTCTGGTATACTCTAGCTTGGTGATGGTATCATCAGTCTTCTAGAAGCACTCAACTTACAGACCAGGGATCCTGCTTGACCACTCCCTCTCTGTCCTCTCCGTCTACAATGAATCATTCGTTTCTGTGAATTCTTTCTGAAGATCTCTTGTAATATTTTTTTTTTTCCTAGCCTCAAGTGGATCCTGCTTTAGTTCAGTCTATGATCATCTCATCTAAAATATTTTGTTCCCTCTGGAATTCATTCACCACACTGCTACCAAAGTGATCACTGGAAAAACAAGTTTAATCATGCCAATTCCCTGTTGAAAATTTTCCAGGTGCCCTCATAGGCTGCAGGTTATCATCTTCATACAAATCCATCTGTAGTCCAACACTACTCACTTTTCCTCCCTGATTTCCTAAGACTCCATGTCTCGCTGTTTACTATGGTTGTATTGACATTCTTGCAGCTCTCCTGAGATGTCATGCTCTTCCGTGACTGTGCCTTTTCACACGTGATCTCCCCTTTTAAAATCTCCTGGCCATGCTCGGTGGCTCAGCCTGTAATCCCAGCACTTTGGGAGGCTGAAGCGAGTAGATTGCCTGAGCCCGCGGGTTTGAGACCAGCCCAGGTAACTGGGTGAGACCTTGTCTCTACAATAAATCAAAAATTAGCCAGCCATGGTAGTATGTGCCTGTAGTTCCAGCTACTTGGAAGGCTGAGGCAAAAGGATCACCGGATCCCAGCAGGTCCATGCTGGGGTGGCCGTGAGCGTGCCACTGCACTCCAGCCTGGGTGACCGAGTGAGACCCCAACTCAAAAAGTAAAAATAAAAATAAAATAAAATAAAATACCTCTCCTATACATTGCACCTCGACACTTGGCTAACTCTTGTTTCTTCAAGATTGGGCTTAGCTATTAACCCTTCTGTGAAGCCCAAGTTCATTCCCCCTAGCAAATCTTTATTTTTTGAGTCAGGATCTCACTCTCAGGTTGGAGTCCAGTAGCACAATCACAACTCACTGCATCCTCGACCTCCTGGGCTCAGGTGATCCTTCCACCTTGGTCTCCCGAAGAGGACACACCACCATGCCATGCTAATTTTTAATCCTTTTTTTTTTAGACACAAAGTCCACCATGTTGCCTAGTCTGAACTGAAACTCCTGGGCTCAAGTGATTTTCCTGCCTCGGCCTCTCAAAGTGCTGGGATTACAGGTGTGAGCCACTAGACCTGGCCAATGATGTCTTTTTTCAACCCAGGCATCTCTGAATCCAGAACAGTATCTGGTAAATATTAAGTACTCAGTATATGTTCATTGACTAACTGGATAAATCTTCAGTTCACTTTACCTTGAAAGACCTTTATGGGGTGGGAATAGAAATGCAATATGAATGGGCACACTTTTTAGAGATTGTTGGGTGCTGTGAGGAAAACATGAGGTGTGAAAGAAAATGTTGTGTACCTCCTAGGAACCAGGTACTTTGCATATGAGGTAGATATTATACATTATAGACGTGTTAACTAAGCTCAGAAATCCCAAGTAACTTATCCAAGATGGCAGCCAGTAAGAGGATAAGTAGAGATTGGAACACTCAGATTTATCAGAGCTCCCACATGAGGTGACCCATCTGAAGAACCTTGGTATACATCCCTTCACCTTCCGGATTCCCCGCTGCAATGCACAGGAAACTGGAGAACTGGGCGAACACATTGGCTATGAGACCTTGAGTCAGTCAACAACCTTTTGTTGATTTCAATGGTCTCATCTATAAAATGAGGGCAAATGCACCCGTCTTCTTTCACAGAGTTGTGGCGAACTTCAAGTGAGATTGTGTGACTCCACCTTGAAAGGCACCAAGAGAGTGGAAGGTGCCCAGATGATTGCCATAAAATTATGGTGAAGGATGAATTTTTCAAAAATATGAGGATACAGCCAGGCGTGGTGGCTCGTGCCTGTAATCCCAACACTTTGGGAAGCCAAGGTGAGACGATTGCCTGAGTCCAAGGGTTTGAGACCAGCCTGGGCATCTTGGCAAGAACTGATCTCTACAATTAAAAAAAAATTAGCTGGGTGTGGTGGTGCATGCCTGTGGTTCCAGTTACTTGGAAGGCTGAGGAGGAAGGATCACCTGAGTCCCGCAGGTCAAGGCTGCAGTGGCTGTGAGCATGCCACTGCACTTCAGCCTGGGCAACAGAGTGAGACTCCAACTAAAAAAAAAAAAATGACAATAAACCCAGAAGAAAAGAGTATGTGCTCTCCAACATCCCTATAGGGAGTCCTGGGAGCACTGGAGAGATGGACTGAATGGAGTTCTTGTGTTTGGGTGATACTGGGGTGGGGGGAAGGAAGTCTTCCTTTATGGAGCGGGTTGTCTCCATTCTGAAGGAAGAAAGCCCCGTGTTTTGAGGGAGAGAAGAGAAAGGAAGGAGAGACCTGGCATCTTCCATGTGACCCTCAGTTTTTGATATAAAGGATGAGAATCCATGGTATCTCACAGGGTTACTGAGAAGACCAAACAGGAGATTTGCACGCAAGGATGCACTGTCACATGCCAAGAATGTGGTGATGTGAAGGGACGCTAAAGAAAACAGACCTGTCTTCTAGGAGCAGGACCGGCGACATGTGAAACAGGTGGAGATAAAGAATCTGCCTGGGCCCCCGCGGTTTCCAGAGCAGTGCCACCCCCATGCACCTTTGTCTCAGACCCAGGAAGGAGCCCGGGCAGGAACCAGGGCCTTCGCTGGCAGGTGAGGGACTGAGGGACATTGGGAATGAGCTTCCTCACATCAGTGACCAAGTAACACAGCTGGGGTTTGAACTCAGATTTTGTTTTTTGTTTGAATTCCAAGGTCAGTGTTATTTCCAGCCCATCTGAGGGAAGAATTCATTCTTTCATGCGGTGAAAATTTATTCTCAGAAATATTACTCTGAAATAACAATAACTCTGAAAGTCACCTCTGAGGAATCCTGAGAGGAGGTGACACAGAAACGACCTGAAGTTACGTATGACAGGAGACTGGGCTTCAGCAAAGGGCCACCAGCAGCAACAATAGACACTGACCACATGCCTAGCAGATGGCATGCTCACGGCGACCAGAGCCTCGACCTGCCGGGCACCGGCGATCCTTCCACCTCAGCCTTCTAAGTAGTGGGAACCACAGGCGTGTACCACGGTGCCTGGCTCATTTTTTGATTTATTGTAGAGAAGAGGTCTCCCCAAGTTGTCCAGGCTGGTCTCGAACCCCTGGATTCAGACAATCCTCTCGCCTCAGCCTCCCAAAGTGCTGGGATTCCAGGTGTGAGCCACCGCACCCGGATATTTCCTTTTTTACGGATGAGGTAACTGAGGCTCAGAGAGGTGAGGCAACTGGACAAAGATGCCATGCCTGGGACAGGGCACAGCTTGGTTTCCGACCCAGAACGCTTAACCCCAGGGCCTGCAGGCAACCATACGGTGGTTAGCTCTCAGCTTAGCTAGAGACAAGTACTTGATTCGTGCAGGAAAAGGGCTGCCGCGGTCAGAGGGCAGAGACCTGCTGGAGGTGTGCGGAGGCGGAGACGCCAGCTCCTCCCGACCAGGCATCAGGAGCGTCCTGTCTGTCCCCCACCCCCACGTCCCAGCAACCCTGACCTCCAGCAGGCGAGGGGAGGCCTGCCTCCGGAAGCCCCACATCCTGCATGCTGAACCCACAACGTGTCAGGCCGCCCGTCCCAGCTGCGGCACGCAGACAGCCTGAGCTGACAGGCTGGGGCTGAATGGCCGGCCCCTGGCTAGAAATAGCCCTCCGAGAAGTGTGTGGTGTCTACGTGTCCACCGGGAAGGGAGGAGGCAGGGCAGGGCAGCCAAGGAGTCCCAGGATCCCGAGATAATACCAGTCCGGATGTGCAGAGCCCCAAACGTGGTGGGCTGGCCTGGGTCACGGGCTCCAAAGAGGTGAGTGGGAACCAGGATGTCTGCTCCCCGACGTGGGCTGCGTGACAAGCCCCAGGCATCCTGAGAGGGTGGGCTGGGTCCTGCTGGGCAGCCTTGGAACGCCAATTAGAAGGGGCTGCCTGTGTGGACACACACACGCACACACGCGCACACACACACACACACACACACACACACACACACACACACACACCCTACATACACTTCTCTCGCTCTCTCTCTTTCAAATGCTTCCTCTGCAGTCCAAAGTTTCCATTGTTCCTTTCTGGGGCAGAATCTCAGCTTTGGAAGCATGATTATCTTCCCTCTGGTTTTAGACAAAGGAATGGAACGGGATAACAGGAGTAGATGATTGTCCTACAAGCAAAGCAACCAAGGGCTCTAACCATTGCTCTAAAGCACTCACCAAAGAGAACTTGTTCTCAGTGGACCAGGGACCCCCACCTCACCTATGTTCTCATAATGAGACTTTCAGTCCTGAGGATGCGTTCTTGAAAATGGGGACATGGGCCAGGCGCAGGGGCTCACGCCTATCATCCCAGCACTTTGGGAGGAGGCCGAAATGAGAGGACTGCCTGAGCCCGTGGGCTCGAGACCAGCCTGGGGAACTCGGTGAGACCTTGTCTCTGCAATAAATGAAAAAAAAAAAATTAGCCAGGCATGGTGGCATGTGCCTGTAGTTCCAGCTACTTGGAAAGTTAGGGCAGAAGGATCACCTGAGCCCAGCAGGTCGAGGCTGTGGTGGCCATGAGCATGCCACTGCACTCCAGCCTGGGTGACAGCGTGAGAGACTCCAACTCAAAAAATAAAAATGAAAAAGAAAGCAAATGGGGACATTCATAGAAGGGGGTGTGATGTAGCTGACAGAACTCTGAATTCAGAGTAAGAAGGCCTGGACTTGGCTCCCGGTTCTACCTCATACTAGGTGTGTGACCTTGGGCAAGTCACAAATCGACCCTCGATTTCTTCGTATGAAGGATGAGGATTCATGGTCTCTCGCAGGATTGTTGATAAGTTCAAACAGGAGACCGCGTGTGAGGATGTGCTGCAAAAAGTATCCACTTAGGAAAGTGATTCGTAAAAGCAGGGGATGACTTCTGTCATTACATGGGGCTTGGGCATGTCACTTAAATACATCATTTACGATGCCACCCTGGTCTTCTTCGTGTACGTGGCCCAGAGTAGGTCTCAAGAAGCACTTTGTCACTGTGGCTGTTATTATACCCACAGCCGGTGTGTTGACCTTAGTGCAGGGTTTTCCATGATCTTTTCTTGTCATATCCCACATAGAAAATGAGAATACTGTCAGAGCACACAGGCCATTCATGAGTCCAGAGGCAATTTGTCAACCCAGACTCCAGCTGCTGCAGGCTGAGAGTCACTGCCTCTATATACCTGTTACCCCCTGTGTGATTTTCAAGACACACAGTTCAGGAAGCTCAACCTTAGTTTTTTAAAAATAATTACGTCCCCACTCCCCAAAAGAGGGAGGTTAGTTCGTGGGTAATGGAGGCCTCTAGGTACTCTTAGAATGTTTCGACCAAGATACAAATTCTTACAGATTTGTGAAGAAGACTGTATTTTAAAAAAAAAATTAGCGATGGATCATGCCTGTCGTCCCAGCGCTTTGGGAGTTGGAGATGAGAGGATTGCCTGATCCCAGGGGTTGGAGACCGACCAGCCTGAGAAACTTGGCAAGACATTGTGCCTACAATAAATAAAAAATTAGCTGGGCACGGTGGCATGTGCTTGTAGTTCCAGCTACTTGGAAGGCTGAGGCGGAAGGATCACCTGAGCCCAGCAGGCTGAGCTTGTGGTGACCACTGCACTCCAGCCTGGACAACAGAGTGAGACTCCGACTCAAAAAAAACATTTTTTTTTTTTAGCAGCCCAATATCTGGGTATGAAATGATGCTGCTGCCAGGTGTGGTGGCTCACAACTGTAATCCCAGCACTTTGGGAGGCCAAAGCAGAAGGACTGCTTGAGCCCAGGACTTCAAGGTCAGCCTGGGCCATGTAGTAAGAGCTCATCTCTACAAAAGAAAGTTTCTGAAAAGTAGCCAGGCGTGGTGGCATGCGCCTGTAGTCACAGCTACTTGGGAGGCTGAAGAAGGAGGATCACTTGAACCCAGGCGTTTGAGGCTACAGTGAGCCATGATCGGGCCACTGCACTCCAGCCTGGGTGACAAAGAAGACCCTGGCTCTAGAAGGAGAGAGGGGGAGGGAGAGAGGGGGAGGGAAGGAAGGGAGGAAGGAGGGAAGGAAAATGCTGCTGAGGGAATGGTCAGTGCAATCACAACCAAGACTAAGGTGCCCAGGCTTCAGAGATGCTCTCCTTGCTGAATCGCTTTCTACAGCAAGGGACAGATATGAGATTCCTGAGTTTGCCAAAAGTGGCTTCCAGGACTCCTACCTCCGAGGTCTGCTCCTCCCACTGTGGTTAGCAAGGGTAAGTTCGGGGCTAGAGACAAAATAATTGTGCAAGGAGCGGTTCCCGAACCTTCCCTGTGGCACTCCCCGGAGTTAATGTCTCTGAGTACGGATAAGTGATGCTAGGGGAAACCGAGCCTCCTGACCCCTGGGGACCGCTGGGTCTAAGGAGACAGCAAGGGGTCTGTCTGCGAAGGGCTCATCCACCACCCAGATTCGACTTCCTTTCCTTCCACAGCACCCCGCGTTCCAGGTAGCCCCACTGAGGCGTGAGATACCTGCCCACGGACCTCACTAAGTCATGAGGCAGCCTCGGAACCCAGTGGCCTGAATCCCAGCAGGGAATGTAAACACTTCCAGTGGCCATCGGCAAGGTGGGTGACTCACACAGACAGAGTCAAGTGTAGCAGGCGACCACGCTGACAATTCGGGGCGCTAGAAGACAAGACCGCGTCCTGCCTCCAGAGACTCCCAGACTGCAGTAGTGAGAGGAGCTTCAGGGATTCCTTCATGCACGCATCCTACCTCCCCAGTTTCCAGCTGGGGGAACAGCTGCACATACGCATTTCAGTGAATGTTCCCCAGTGAATAACCAGGTGTGGGTGGCTGGAAGGGCCTCTGTGCCCGGGGCAGGAGCCTGATTCTAATTCTAAGCTCCGCCCTTCACTTGGCCATGGGACCTTGGGCAGGTCACCCCGGGTCTCATTTTTCCTCCCGGGTCTCATTTTTCCTCCCTGTGGAAACAGGCTAGGCTGATGATCTCCGGGTTTCCAGCATCTAGTTCTGAGAGCCAGTGTTTCCACAACTCAAGCCAAGAGGTGGGCAGAGAGAAGAAACCCCTGGACTGCCCTGGTTTGGGGGCAGTTGGCAGGAACGGAAGGGGAAGAAAATGGAGAAAGGGGGTAGATTCAGATTTCCTAAGTTTCTCGGGTTCATAAAATACCGGACGGAATTCTGATTAGGAAAGCCCCAGAGAGGAGACACGTGGGGTGCCCTGGGTGGGCGTGGGGAGGGTGGGGTCCTTGGTCTTTCCAGCAAGTGCCGTGAAGGGCTCTGGTCTGGCCAGCCGAGGGGCGCCTTGGTTTCACACTGTCTTGTGGGAATAACAACTTCAGGAAAGATCTCCAAGCAGAACATTTCTGTGAGGGAGAAGGGAGACAACCATTATGAAACTATTTTGGAAAGCCCTATCCAAGTATAAAGTAAAAATATACTTTTCTTGGAAGGTAAGAGTGAAGAAGAGAAAGGAAAGAGAGTCAGGGCGACCTCTGGAAGTAAGGATGTGTGTAGGGCTTTGGGACAGAGACCACAAATGAACAAATCAGGCTGGGGGTGGTGGCTCAAACCTGTAATCCCAGAACTTTGGGAGGCTAAGACAGGAGGATTGCTTGAGCCCAGGAGTTCGAGGCTAGCCTGGGAGGCATAGCGAGACCTCATCTCTACAAAAATGAAGATTAAAAAATTAGCTGGGTGTGGTGATGCACGCCTGCACTCCCAGTTACTCAGGAGGCTGAAGAGGAAGGATGACCTGAGCCCAGAAGGTTGAGGCTGCAATGAGCCATGATTGGGCCACCGCACTCCAGCCTGGATGACAGAGTGAGACCCCAACTTGAAAAAGCAAGACATAGCCAGACTTGGTGGCTCAGCCTGTAATCTCGTGCTTTGGGAGGCTGAGGCGTGTGGATTGCCTGGGCCTGCGGGGTTTGAGACCAGCCCGGGGAACTTGGCGAGACCTCGTCTCTACAATATATCAAAAATTAGCAGGGTGTGGTAGCGCATCCTGTAGTTCTGGCTACTTGGAAGGCTGAGGTGGAAGGATCACTGGAGCCCAGCAGGTGGGTGGGCCACTGGGGTGGCCATGAGTGTGGCGACAGAGTGAGACTCCAACTCAAAAAAAAAAAGCAAGACAAAACAAATCTCACTCTGAGAATCCTTAATTCCAATCTTAATCTCCACCCCCCAAGTCTGACTTGGCTTTGCTCTGAGTGGAACCAGCAAAACCCTGTTCTTGGCACCAAAGCAAGACGATTAAAATCATTCACGCAGGCTGGGCCACCCCCACCCGTGGGACACAACTCGTCTTATCTCTCACAAGCTGTAGAGGTGGAGGCCAGGAGAGGGTTTCCAGGAAGAAGAGGATGTTGACAAAGAAGAGAGGTAAGGAGTTGAGAGGGAGGGAAAAGGGAGCTGGGCTACAGCTGTTGGTCAAGGGCCTGGACTTCCACGTCCCTTTCTCTCAAGTTCCACCCTGAGCCTCGGTGTGCTAAAGTTCCCAGCTGCAGTCCCCTGAGGTTCTTGGACCTCTTTCTGTCCTGGCAAGATCAGCTCCTGGTTATGGGCACCAGGCAAGAGAAGAGAACATGGATTGCGTAATATTACAGAAGCCACTTGTCTTTCCTTTTGGGAAGTACAACAAGGGTTCTATTTATATACTTAGATTTGCTTTTGAGGAAATCTGTTGAACTGAGACTGTTCTTATAGGTACAGATAACATTAAACTATAAATATATAGATCATGCAATAATATATGACATTAAATAGTAGATGAAAGGAATCTGCCTTCCTTGAGTTTATCCCTAATCAAGTGTGGACATTCTAAGCAAGCCAGAGGGAGAATGAAAATACGGGACAGGTAAATACTTCCAGGCCAGGCACAGTGGCTCATGCCTGCAATCCCAGAAACCTGGGAGGCCGAGACGAGAAGATTGCTTGAGCCTAGGAGTTCTAGAGCAGCCTAGGCAAGATAGTAAGACCTTATCTCTCCAAAAAGCAAAAAAATTAGCTGGGTGTGGTGGCATATGCCTGTAGTCCCAGTTATTCAGGAGGCTGAAGTGGAAGGATTGCCTAAGCCCAGGAAGTCGAGGCTGCGGTGAGCTGTGAGCGTGCCACTGCCCTCCAGCCTAGGTGACAGAGTGACATTCCAGCTCAAAATAAAAATAAAAACAAGCCGGGCTCAGTGGCTCAAGCCTGTAATCCCAGCACTTTGGGAGGCTGAGGTGAGAGGATTGTCTGAGCTCAGGGGTTCGAGACCAGCCTGGGCAGCTTGGTAAGACCTCATCTCTTCAATAAGTCACAAAATAAGCTGGGTGTGGTAGTGCACACCTGTAGTTCCAGCTCCTTGGAAGACTGAGGTGGAAGGATCGCCTGAGCCCAGTAGGTCGAGGCTGCGGTGGCTGTGAGTGTGCCACTGCACTCCAGCCTGGGCAACAGAGTGAGACTCCCACTCACAAATAAAATAAAATAAAAACACTCTCAGTCGCCATTGACAAGGTGGGCAACTCACGTGGAGATGGCCAGGTGTAGCCAGTAATAAGACCATCTGGGGTGCTGGAAGACAAAACAGCGTTCCACCTCCAGAGACCTCCCGGACTGCAACAGCGAGAGGAACTTCAGGGATTCTCTTATCCACACATCCCACCTCCCCAATTTCCAGCTGGGGAAACAGGTGCAGAAAGAGGAATGATGCGTCCAAGCCGCACACACAGATTTAAAAGGAAGTGAGCTTCCGTGTTGACAGGAAAGCTGACCCGCATGACAAGGATGGGCAAGAGGTTCCCTTGTGTCTTATCTTGAAGGAATGAAAGGTGACGTACAGTACTCAGTGAAATATGCACTGTTTTAGCACATGTTATCCATCTGATCCTGGAAGAAGTCATCCCAGAAAGTGACAAAATTTTGACATCTGTTGGGGTAAACACCATCGCCAAATTTTGCTCTTATTTTTTTAATTGACTTTATTTTTCAAGCAGTTGGGGGTTTACAAAAACACTGGGCAGAAAGTGCAGAGAAGGCCGGGCTTGGTTGCTCAGCCTATCATCCCAGCACTTTGGGAGGCCGAGATGAGAGGATTGACAGAGCCCTCGGGTTTGAGACCAGCCTGGGCAGCTTGGCAAGACCTCATCTTTACAATAAATAAAAAAAAAACCTAGCCAGGTGTGGTAGCATGTGCCTGTAGTTCCAGCTACTTGGAAGGCTGAGGCGGAAGGATCGCCGGAGCCAACAGGTTGATGCCACGGTGGCCATGAGTGTGCCACTGCACTCCAGCCTGGATGACGGAGTGAGACTCTGACTCTAATAAAAAAGTGAGTGCAGAGAGCTCCTATCCACTGCCTCTCCCTGCTCGGCACACAATTCCTCCATCCACATTCTGCCTTAGTGTGGTACATGTGCTATCTTTAGTGAACCACTACCGATGTGCTATTTTTCTCTAAAGTCCACTGCTTCTGTGAAGGTTCACTCTTGGTGTTGGATTTTGACACATGCATAGTGTTATGTGCCCACCATTACAGCATCACACAGAATAGTTTCACTGCCCTCAAAATCGCTACACTCCAGGCCCTTCCCCTGTGTGCCCTCGCAGTGCAGCTGTGACAGACTGTGGACCAAGTGACAGCTACCTCCAATGACAGCATAGAGCATATCGGTCGTACATGTTCCACTCTAGCCCCTGGCATTTTACAGGTCACTGGGCAGAACGTACGCCAAGGGATGCTTTGGGCTGCAATTCTGTCATTGGCTGACGTCATCTGCTCTTGGTTGACATGTCTCATCTGCACCTGCTATGAATTCATCCCTCAGCTTTCCTGCTCTTCTGGATTTTAGCCATTCTCTCATCACTGTTCCCACAACAGTCTCTTTTTAAGTCACCCCCTCGGCCGGGCGCAGTGACTCACGCCTATAATCCCAGCATTGTGGGAGGCTGAGGGGAGGATTGCCTGAGCCCAGGGGTTTGAGACCGGCCTGGGCAACTTGGCGAGACCTCATCTCTACAACAAATCAAATCAAAAAAAAAAATTAGCCGGGTGTGGTGGTACACACCTGTGATTCCAGCAACTTGGAAGGCTGAGGCAGAAGGATCCCCTGAACCCAACAGGTCAAGGCTGTGGTGGCCATGAGCGTGCCACTGCACTCCAGCCTGGGCGACAGTGAGACTCCAACTCAAACAAAAAAAAAAAATCACCCCCTCTCAGATCTCTCTTCTAAAGTTTTTCAGAATTCTTATACTCAGGATAGCTGTCTTATACTCTTGAACAACCTTAAACTTCTAAGTAAATGAGTACTCAGATATGTTTAATCAAATACTCTCAAACAGTTCCAGATATTCTTAGTTTTAAAAACATTTCTACTCTGTATTGAGTTCAAAATAGGTGGCAAGCTAGGTGCGGTGGCTCATGCCTGTAAACCCAGCACTTTGGGAGGCAGAGGTGAGAGGATTGTCTGAATCCAGAGGTTCAAGACCAACCTGGGCAACTTGGCAGGACCTCATCTCTACAATAAATCAATATAATTAGCTGGAAGTGGTGGCACATACCTGTGGTTCCAGTTACTTGGAAGGCTGAGGCAGAAGAATCACCTGAGCCCAGCAGGTCGAGGCTGCAGTGACTGTGAGTGTGCCACCGCACTCCAGCCTGGACATC
The DNA here is from genome assembly GCF_000164805.1 of Carlito syrichta. NCBI lineage: Eukaryota > Metazoa > Chordata > Mammalia > Primates > Tarsiidae > Carlito > Carlito syrichta. The sequence goes on along the minus strand of NW_007070626.1, from coordinate 110,578 downwards.
AGAGCGAAACTCTGATTTAAAAAAAAAAGTGGCAAAGTTTAAGCATACTAATTTGAAAAGCAAAGTTTATTTTCAAAAGGGTTAAGTAACCAGATTCCTGTCCTTGTCATCTGCAGTCATGACCAACTATCAGTTTCAATATTTGTAAATGAACAAGTGTGGTCTTATAGGGTCACTGGAAGCTTGGGGACTCACTGGCAGTAGTGGCAGGAGTGAAAAACATTCCCAGCTGCACCGGGCAGGCACCTCCACCCCCATGTTTCATGCGGACTCAAAGCCTTTTCCAGGTTTGATGTCCCACTCTGCTGGAGCTCCGGGCTCCCTGAAGACAAGCCTTCTATGGACCTTTATTTTGGAAAGGCCCACGGTAAGAAGAAGCTGGAAATCTCGTCTTGGGGAGAAGAAGCTGGAACCCCTCATTTGGAGGGAAAGAAGGGAAGCGACTCCATGGGAGGTATTGGCTCTAGACTAAGCGGTAGTAAGTTCTGCAAGTGGCAGGGAACTGTGGTGACCCCCGTCACCAGGCCATGCCAGTCAGGGCCAATATTATGTCTGTATCTGTGTATGTATGTGCCTACAGATAGACCTTTGTGTGTGTGTACATATGTAAAATACATATTATATGTATATTGTATATGTATACTATGTGTGTGTGTGTGTGTGTGTGTGTGTGTATTTGTTTGAGTAGGAGTCTCAACCTGTTGCTCAGGTTGGCGTGCAGTAGCATTCTCACAGCTACTGCAGCCACTACCTGCTGGGCTCCGGCAATCCTTCTGCCTCAGCCTGCCAGGTAGCTGGAACGACAGGCATGTGCTACCACGCCCGGCTAATTTTTTTGATTTATTGTAGATACAAGGTCTTGCCAAGTTGCCCAGGCGGGTCTCAAACCCCTGAGCTCAGGCAATCCTCTCGACTCGGCCTCCCAAAGTGCTGGGATGACAGGCTTGAGCCACCACGCCCGGCCTATGGGGACATGTATACATACGTATAAAGTTCTGTGGCCTTGGGAACCACCCCAAAGTCTGTGGGGCAGAATTTGGAAGGAAAAGAGGTTTCCAGGAGAGCAAACCACTCTCAAATGGGATGTAATGCAATGGAATGGAATGATGGAAAAAAATGAGGTGGAGATAGACATACTGACAAGGAGAGGTGGTCAAAATAGACTTGGCATGGACAAAGTGGGCTTATATTATGTACAGTATGCCTTCAATTTTGGCTTTTAAAGTGTGTGTGTGTGTGTTGTGTGTGTGTGTGTATAATGTATATGTATATCCCAAACCAATAATATATTACCCTTGATGAGATATTTTCCTCTATAGCAGATGTTCACTTTCTATTTCATATATCTCTGCCCTGATTTACTTTTTTTTTCTTTTCTTTTTTTTTTTTTTGAGTTGGAGTCTCATCTATCACCCAAGCTGAAGTGCAGTAGCACGCTTACAGCCACCCCAGCATCAACTTGCTGGGTTCCAGTGATCCTTCCGCCTCAGTCTTTCAAGTAGCTGGAACTACAGGAGTGCATTACCATGCCCGGCTCATTTTTTATTTATTGTAGAGACGAGGTCTCGCCAAGTTGCCCGGGCTGGTCTCAAACCCATGGGTTCAGGCAATTCACTCGCCTCGGCCTCCCAAAGTGCTGGAATGACAGGCTGAGCCACCAAGCCTGGCCACTGATTTACTTTTTAATAAAAAGGGGTGTTTTTTTTTTGTTTTTTTTTAATGCTTTTCCTCCTCCTTTCTTTTAAATTCCTACAGGGCAGAATGTATGTATCTGGAGCCAGGATGCTCTTGGGAAACTCATCCCCAACAGGTCCCAACCTTGCCCATGGGCTCTTTTGAGCATCAGAAGAGACAGTAGATGCAAATGGAGCTTGTAGGCTGTGAAGTGCTGGACAGATGCAAAATATATTCTCCCCAGTCTACTGTTATACTCCCTGAAGATCAGAACTGTACTCTTTCATTCTTAGGCGTCTCTAAAGATTTTCTGCAAAGTACTAGCCATGGAAAAGACTTTTGATAAAAAGTTATGTGCTGATTGAATTCATACACTAAAGAAAAAGATCTTCTGATGGGCCTAGGGAAGCACGTTTTAACTATCAGGATGACACAGAAAGGGCATTTTCAGACAGGACACAGGAATGGCCTCCCCAGAGAACTTCAGGAAGACAAGAAATAACCACTTGTCCTGGGTGACTTAAACGGCCATCTGCCTGAACACTGGGGGTCTGAAAGAGAAAGCAAGGTGACAGTTAAACCATGAATCCAATGATGAGGACAAAATCCTAAGGAGCTGAGGCCTCCTGGTTCCTAACCATGGGTGGACGGAGCCTTCCCATGGAGTCCCAAAAAGAAAAGAAAACCACGAGCCACGCTGAGATCACCTCTTCTGTCTCCCAGCTTTTCTTTCACCTTGATTATTTCAACATTTTTCATCATATCCTAACGACGGTCAAGTCAATGTTATGTTTTAACATCGTTCACTGAGTACCACATGTTCTCACTCATAAGTGGACCCTGAACACCTATCACGGTACTACAAGAAAGGGATTGGCAGTGACGGGGCACTGCCCGGGGAAGGAGAGGGGACACATAAAATCAGTAGGGAGGCCTGATCCTAACCCAGGCGCGGTGAGGGCCAGTGGGAGGCCCAAACTTCATTTGTACCTAGACCACTTAAGTACCTGATCCTTGCCTGAGCCCGCGGGTTCGAGACCTGCCTGGGCAACTTGGTGAGACCTCATCACTACCATTAAAAAAAAAAAAAAAAAAAAAGGTACCCAATCCTGACTTGTTCTCCACATCTTTTAAAAAAAGAGAGAGAGAGAAAAGTGTTATCAAGTCTTGATATTGAAAGAATATGATATGACACCGGCAACATTATCTTCCTCAATAATTTCTTGGAGTGAATTCTGAGAAAAAAAGTCAAGAGTTGGAGAAAAGTCATGAACTTGCAGGCATACAGATTCCTATAGTCCCCTACCCATAGTTAAGGTATCCTTCTCTCTCTCTCTCTTTTAATAAAGACAAGATCTCGCTGTGTTGCCCAGGTTGGGCTTGAACTTCTGGGCTCAGGCAATTCTCCTGCCTCAGCCTCCTGAAGTGCTGGGATTACAGGTGTGAACCACCAGGCCTGGCCTTTATCCATATTTAGAGCCTTGATTCTACGGGTATAAATGCAGGGACCGGACGAAAGTTCTCCATACAGGTCCTGGGATGAATTCTCCTGATGCCAGAGCAGGGGCTTGCGGGCCAGGCTAGAGAACAGGTTTCCTCACCTACCCTGGGACCAGCCTCTCTGCTGCATCCGGGCAGCCACCAGGAAACCGGGCACAGTAACATCCAAAATGCACAGACTCCTTTTTGAGATTCCTACTGGCGTCTGGTATCTGTTTCATTCTAGACTGCTAAGGTCACACTAGTTCCCAGTCCCTCTGACCTGAACTGTGACGGAGGAGTGCCCTCTAGGTGCAGAGGACAGGAACCAACACGCCCTGGCATCTCCCTTCCCTTACTCTCTGAAGCTTCACAGGCGTCCGTACACCAGGCCCAAGGAAATGGGTCCTTACAAGCACGGGACACTACTGATTTCCATCTTCAGTCCTTCGGTTTCCTAGAAAGGCCTGTTTTCATCGCAAGGCAGTTAGGCCGGACATCCTAGAAGGGATGGGAACTTGAGTAGGCCAGCAAAGGGGGCTCGGTCTCTGTACGCTAAATCCAGTTCATGGGTTGGGACTTAAAGCCCGTTTATTGATAATATTTTAGTGTCGGTAACATTGAATGTGGCGGAATAGAATCACCCAGGCAGCTTTGGATAAAAGTACAAAGAACTGGGCACGGTGGCTCACACCTGTAATCCCAGCAATCTGGGAGGCCAAGGTGGGAAAATTGCTTGAGCCCAGGAGTTCGAGACCAGCCTAGGCAACAAAATGAGACCTCATCTCTACAAAAATGTAAAAATTGAACTGGTGTGGTGGTGCATGCCTGTAGTCCCAGCTACTCGGGAGGCTGAGGAGGAAGGATCTCTCTGATCCCAGGAGGTTGAGGCCGCAATGAGCCATGATCGTGCCACTGCACTCCAGCCCGGGTGACGGAGTGAGACCCTGACTCAAAAAAGAAAAATAGAGGAAAAAGTACAAAAAGCTGGGCTCTACCCCTGCAGCTTCTAGTAGGTGTGAGACTAGTCCTGGGACAGCTGTGGTTTTAAAGCCCGCAGGTGAGCTGGGAGGCGGCCAGATTTGGAACCCACTGCTCGGCAGAGTTCTGCCGCCTCTACATGCTGACGGGCGGGTCTTCATCTCTGCTCTCCATTTTCTCATATCTCAAAAGTAAATAATGAGTCTGAGATTCCTGTGCCTTTCTTAACCGACTCCGAGTGGAAAATGCTTCCTCTCCTCCCTTTCCCTCAGAAATAAATCGACTCCTCTGGGCTGTGCTCTGCCTTTAGATCCAGCTGCCAAGTCCTTGGGGCTCCTTGGAGGGATGGAAGCTTCTGGAAGTGGAGTAAGCTGGCACATCAGTTCTCTTTTCTTTTTTCCTCCCTCCGTCTCTCCGTTCCCCTTCCTTCTTCCTTCCTGCCTTCCTTTTTTCCTTTCTCTTAATAGAGACGAGGTCTCACTATGCCGCCCAGGCTGGTTTCGAGCTCCTAGGCTCAAGCAGTCCTCCCACCTCAGCCTCCCAAAATGCAGGGATTACAGGCGTGAACCACTGCACCCAGCAGTTGTCTTGTCTAATAAGACCGGCTGAAGTGACGGGGGAGGTGAGCCAGGAACTGAGCAAATGACCAGATGACTATGGACTTCTCCCAAGACACCGACACTCCCTCCCTATCATGCCCTGGCAGGGGCTGGGGCACAGCCTTACCTGTCCATCTCATTGAGCTCCCTCTATCCCTGCTTCCTTCAAAGCCCTCCTCGGCCACAGCATCCGCCCAGCCTCCGCCCACCATGACCTCTCCCTTTGTGAATGCAATGAGCATATCTTCATGGCCTGGCCGTTTCACTCCCTCTCACACAGTGTCTTGTATTGAACAAAGACTTTCTCAGCTCTGGAAGCCCCTGGAGAGTAGGTCTGTCCTGCTTTTGTTCCCACTCCTTCCCTTCCATGCCTCTTGCATGGAAGAGGTTCTCGATAGCTGCTGACTGCTGCGGTTACTTCATTTTGCCATCTGCAACCAGAAGAGGAAACACAGGGCCAATGTTCCAGAGTGGTCTGAATTTCCATTCTGAATCCTGGCTGTTTCTCAACTCCATGTATAAACCACTCTGTGGCCATTACAAAGGAAGACTGTTGTATACAAAAGCATCTGAATGTCACACATCCTCTCTCCAACTCTGGGGAGGCAAGCACCATGTATCCTAGGCAATTATCCTGAGTAAAGGCCTGGGTTTTCTAGAGAAAAAGCCCAGAGTGCCTTACCTCACAGCTACTTGCACCTGCTTGCCAAGCTGCCAGTTTTTGTGGCTTCGGCTCTAACGCAGTGTGTGGGTTTGGACATCTTGCCAAGTGTTTCAGATGTCTGAAGCCAGACCTGGATTCAGATCCAACCTCCTCCACATGTTAGCTGTCTGTCTTTGGGCAAGTTACTTAAAACATATACATCAGTGTCCTGGTCTATGTAAAGGAAATAACGGCACCTCCTCAAAGGGTTATTCTGAAGACCAAATGAGTTACTACACAAGAAGCACTTAGTACGTGGAATAGTAAGCTCTTCATACGTGTTCATTGTGGCTGTGACTCTTTGGAGAAGTAGTCTAGGGAACTGGAAGATCTTGTCCTAGCATTTATTTGTTTTGTGACTCTGGATATAAAAACCCCCCAAATCTCCATTCACTCATGTATAGCATTAAAATATTGCTATGCCTGTCTCACAGAGTTGCATTAGGTTCCAATGAGCTAGCAGATGTGAAAACAATTTGAAAAGTATAAAACCTGCATAAATGCAGGGTAACAGCCAGGCAACGTGGCTCACACCTATAATCCTCAGCACTTTGGGAGGCCAAGGTGAGAGGATTGCCTGAGCCCGTGAGTTCAAGACTAGCGTGGGCAACTTGGTGAGACCTCATCTCTACAATAAATAAAAAAATTAAGGCCAGGCTCGGTGGTTCAGCCTGTAATCCCAGCACTTTGGGAGGCTGAGGCGAGTAGATTGCCTGAGCCCACGGGTTCGAGACCCACCCGGGCAACTTGGTGAGACCTCATCTCTACAATACATCAAAAACTAGCCAGGCGTGGTAGTGTGTGCCTGTAGTTCCGGCTACTTGGCTACTTGGAAGGCTGAGGCAGAAGGATCGCTGGAGACCAGCAGGTCGAGGCTGCGGTGGCCGGGAGCGTACCACTGCACTCCAGTCTGGGTGACAGAGTGAGACACCAACTCAAAAAAAAAAAATTAACA